>NW_016107354.1:3772632-3823866 GCF_001604975.1 Cebus imitator
TATATTAGCTTGGCATGGTGGCTAGGTCCCGAATCCCAGCTACTCAGGAGATTGAGGTGAGGATTGGTTGAGGCCAGGAGTTTGACACCAGCCTGCAGAACACAGAGAGACTTCATCTCTTAAAAAAAAAAAAAAATTAATTAGCTGGATGTGGTGGCATGCACTTACAATACCAGCCACTTGGGAAGCTGAAGTAGGAGAATTGCTTGAGCCCAGGAGACTGAGGCTGCAGTGAGCTATGATTGCACCACTGCACTCCAGCCTGGCTGACAGAGAAAGACCCTGTGTCTGAAAAAGAAAAAAAAAGGGAAGTATGTGCTTCTGTTTCTACATGGTAATATCTTCAGTGCCTAGAAAAATGCCTGGCGTATAGTAGGTGTGGCGATTGCAGGAAATGGGTACAAATCCTTTGTAGTTCCTCCTATCAAAGGGTGAAATCTGTTTCTCCTCCCCTTGAATCTGAGCTTGTACACATGACTTGATTTGGCCAAAGCAACATAAGCAAATGTGATGCAGGTAAGGCTTTGAAAGCCCTGAGCACTGAAGCTTACTTTCAAGTGCAGCTGGAAACCCTTCCATGACCACGTCAGGAATCCCAGGTTGGCCTCCTGGAGGATGAGAAACCCAGTGGAGCATAAATGAGGCATCCCAGTGAAGGTTCCCTAGAACAGCCAGGCTGCCAACTACTGGACGTGTAAATAAGCCCATGCTAGCCCACATGGTCTCAGCCGTGCTACCAGCTGACCACAGAGATTCCATCCCCCATGCTCACCCAAAACCCTTAACAGACCAGAAGAATTGCCCAGCTGACTCATAAATCAGGAGCCAATGCAATGACGGTCACCTCAAACCACTAATTTTGGGGTAGTTTATTACAGAGCAATAGGTAAGTGAAACAGTAGGCAGTCCATAAATACAGAATGAGCGGACGCAAAGGTATCTGCAGATTGACTGAGGAGAAAAACATGCCCTGGAGGCTGGAAGTAAAGGATGATGCCAGCTGAGGGCAGAACGAGAGCTAGAAGGAAGGCAGGGGAGACATGGGCAGCGAGCAGAGAGACAAAACTCGCTCTCCTCCCCATTAGAGAATCTTGTCTCTTCTACATTTACCTGACATTTAAATACACTGCCCTCTTCCCGTAGTACTTGGCCACACAAGCCGGCTGCAGACAGTAAGGTTTCCCAGACCCCTCCTTGCTGCTTTGGCTCTCAAACTCCAGATTTTGACTCTCTGGCCCTCCGAGTCCACAGTTACATTTTGCTCTTTGTTGCTTCGGGTCCTTTTGGTTCTGAAAACATGTGGGATTCTCTTTCTGAGCTTTTTAGCCTCAACAGTCTATTCTAAGCTTTGTTTGCTTCTTGGTTTCTGGATTCCCAGCAATTTAAGGTGACTTCTTGAAGAAATCCTCTGGCCAGGGGCAAAGACTTCAGTCATCTTGTTTGGAGCCCATGATTCCCAAGGCCTCCTGCAACTCTGGGCAGAGTGTGATGGGGGAGGCTCTCCTACCCCTGCCATTGGAGAGTGCAGAGCACTGGTGCAAACCACGGGGCTCTATGGCAACTACCATAGACTATTTGTATCATCCCCAAATTCACATATCGAAATCCTAATTCCAAATTTAAGGGTATCTGAGGGTGCGATCTTTGGGAGGTGATTAGATGATGAGGGTAGAGCCCTCATGAATGAGATTACTGCCCTTTTAAAGGAGGCCCCAAGAGATTTCTTGCCTCTTTCACCATGTGAGGTTACAGTGAAACAACAGTCACCTGTGAACCAAAAACCAGCCTTCACCAGACACGAAATCTGCCAGCACTTTGATCTTGGACTTCTCAGCCTCCAAAATGGTGAGAAATAAACTTCTGTTGTTCATAAGACACCCAATCTATGGTGTTTTGCTATAGCAACCCAAAGGAACTAAGACAACAAGTCTCCCCATTCCACTGGAGAAAGGAGCATGCCGCTGTGGCCCTGTGCTCCCTGGTGAATAAAGTAAGCAACCCCTCCTGCCACTGCTTTTCCTGAGAGACCTGGAGAGGTGGGGTTAAGTGTTGGGACTGGAGGAACACCAGACTGCCCTGGAACACAATGTGGCCAGGTGCCACAGGCATTTCCAGAGAAACATCAGGACTACTAAAGGAAATGCACAGGAAGAAAATAGAGATGTCTGTCCCATATCTGGCCCCTTAACTTACCTGACTCTTTAAACACACTGCCGTCTTATGGCTGACCCACCATGTATCAAGCTGCAGCTCACAAAGTCCACTTGTCCCAAGTAATTGTGCTGGACCCCACCGAAGCATCCGAACCCTGCGTTCTCACATTCACTCTTCTGACGTGAGCATCCTGCCCCTGTGCTGTGGCTTCTGGCTGCTGCTTGTCTTTTAGTTTAGATGAATCATTTGGATGCCATCTTTGGCTTGTAGGACTCATGTTTCCACTCAGCATTTGAAGCTGTTTTTTCTTAGAATCTTGATGTCCTTATCAAATCTCATGTGGCCAGAGGGTAACCAACTCATCCTGATTTGCCCAGTTTTAAAACTGAAAGTCCTGAGTCTCAGAAGACACCCTCAGTCCTGTGAAAACCAGGATGGTTGGTCACTCTAGGTAGGAGTTACCTAGAAAGCCTAGATGGCCAAGTTAATTCCCTCTCCCCCACAAGTAGCTGGGGAAGCCCCATCCATTGATGCAGCATCTCATCTATCAGATGAGGGATAAGAGTATGTGCCACATAGAGTGGCAGTGAGAATTAAATGAGACAGAACATGAAAAGTGCTTACTGGCATGTCTTTAAGTTGCCAATAAACATGTCTTATTGTCATCATTGTTTTTGTTATTATTACCTTTATTATTTCAAAACATCCTAGAAGAGGTGAATTCGTATAACATTGTACAGGAGTTTCTGGTGTTGTAGATTCAGTGAAAACTAATGTTACACTAGATAAAATGAGGAAGATCAATAATTCTGGGCCCATTGAGATGCCTACTCTCTATAGCAATAACCAAACTAATATCGTTTGATGTGAATTAAATACTGTTTATATAACTTCAAGGTCTCTGGGGTCTTACACGCAAGCAGGGCTCCAAAAGCCTCTACCCTGAGGCAGCGTGGGCAAACGTCGCCCTTTCCTTTCTCCCCTTCCCCGCTAACTTCCATGCCTTACTCAGGTTGCCCCTGGCAGATTCAGATTCTTTCACTATTTCTAAAAGCAGGGCCACCCCATGTTTAAAATATTCCCAGGAGTGCTGGGAATAAGATATTCCCAGGAAAGGAGGTTGATCCCAGCTGGACCCTATTACATGAGATAAACAACTATCTATTGAATGCCAACGATTCAGAATCTCTAAGAGTGGACCCCACAAATCTGCACTTTTAATGCATTCTTCAGGTGGCTCTTAGGCACACTGAGGTGCAGGAACACCCACAGTAGACCTGGACTCCTGGTAGATGGGATTTGTGCCTTGTTCACTGCAATACCCTCATCCCCTAGGATGGGACGTGTGCCATGTGTGTTTTCAGTCTGTCCTTTTGTTTCTGATGCTAAAGATTTGGTATGCCTGGAAAGTATTTCTCCAGAATGAGACAGCAACACATGTTCTAGTCACCGATGCATTTGTTTACACCAGTTTTTCACCCTGGTGGTAATGATTAGGGCTGAAAATGCTTTGAAAATTAACAAATTTCATGAGGAAAAAAGCAGATTAAGTCTGTGCGGGCAAGAGGCTTCGATTAGATGGAAACAGCACTATAAAAACAATCACCTGGTCTGCCAAGCAAGGTACACTCGCTCCTCTCAAATTAATACCATCTGGTTACCCATTTCAAGACAAAGGCCCCTCCCAGGAACGCCAGGCACCGGAATGAGGACAAGTAATCTAATTCTCCACGACACTTCCATCTCCATTTTAATATGGAAAATCTCGATGAAATGAATTCTGCAAGAACAGATTTTCATTATTGAAAAGCCATGTCAGAATAAATTAGCATGAAGAAGAAGCAGGAAAATACTGGATTGGATTATTCAGAACAATTTGATTATCCACCTATTGGCAAAGTTGTTTCATATGCATTTAGTAGGCGTTAAAGACACTGACTATTGTTCTTTCTACTAGTGAAAAGGTTGAATTATCTGCCTGAAATTTCTGAATTGATAATTTGCATGCTTTCCCTGCTATATCCATGTCATTTGGTTATTTTGCATCGTGGGTCAGTCATGAGAGTAGCAGAACAGTGGTTGGAAGAGAGACCTATCATTTGCAGGATCAGCTCCGGTGTTGTGTTGTGTCAGGTCTCATAACTGAGGTTACACCTTGCAGGAATCTACCTGGAAAATACTGTCAGAGGAGGGGGAAGAGCAAAACAGATACAGACTCCCAAATTCGCAGGTTGTGGGGAAATACCTGAGCTGCCCTTTTTGTGGGTGAGCCAGGGAGATGGCCCCAGGGACTTGTGCAGCTGGGGTCCTGGGGAGATGGCTGGGGGTATGGAAGATGGCTCACAGCTGATGCCAATGTGACTGGGGACAAACAGACAAGCAGGGCCCCAAAAGCCTCTACCCTAAGCCAGCGTGGGCACATGTCTCCCTTCCTTTCTGCCCCACCTCATTAACTTCTGTGCCTCCCTCAGGTTGACCCTGTCAGATGCAGATTCATCTGCTGTTTCCAAAATGCCTACTCTGTTCCAGGCTCTGTGTTAGTCTCCTTTCTGATCATTCTCCACAGGTAATCGGGTATTAGAAAACACACATACAAAGCAGGAAAAGCTGTCAAGCATCTCCTCTTTGCTCTATGACCTTGTGCTTCTGTGCCTAGCTTCCTGGCTAGGTCGTGAGACCCTGGAGGGTATGGACTGTGTCTCTTTATCTAGCAGCGATCACAGTGTTTGGCACTTGGCACACACATGATAAATGTCCAGTGAACAAGTAAACAAATAATTACTCTGTGGCATTGGTCTGATCTCATATAATAGAGGAGGAAACTGAAATAGCATTTAAATGATGTGCCTCAGTTCACACAGCTAGTATGTGGACTGCAGAGCCTCGCCGCATATTTGTTTGTTCTCGGCTGAACGCTATGATGGGTGGGATTGAGGACGAAGTTTTCCCTCCCCTTCTATACTGTAAGTCTATGGATCCCATACCTCTCTATAGGGGACACCGCTCAGGGAAATACCCAACTTCTTCCTTTACCAAGGAAACTTCAATTTGGCCCCTTCCCTTCCTGACAAGTGGCATTTCTTAAATGACAATTAGGGCTGGGTCTCATCTTGTCCCAGTAGCTCTTCTCCTGGTGTTCTTTCTGGTCTAGAGGGCTTGCAGGGTCCTGGCTGAACATGGCTGACAGTGTATTGCTGTCACTGGGCTACCACCACCGGCATTCCCCTGTGCTGCTCTTCCTGGTTGGCTCTGCAGCACCAAGCACCTGGGCCTCCAGCATCTACAGTGTGCTGCTCAGGCCTCTGTCCTGGCCCAGAAGGAACAGAGCCCCAAGGGTCTCTGTCACATACTTCCTGCCTGCCCAAGACTGTGATCAGAAAATCATGACTGATGTGTAAAGTGGGAAGTGGCGGTCGGCTGGAACACAGTGCTAGAGAAGCTACTAGGACCACATAGTCAAGAATCTTATGTGTCGTGTTTTTCATACTACCTCTGAAGGCAACTAGCTCATTGGCTACCACCTCTGAATTTCTGAATTCACTGTGTTGGGCTGTTCTTGCATCACTATAGAGGAATACCCGAGACTGGGTCATTTATAAATAAAAGAGGTTTAATTAGCTCACAGTTCTGCAGGCCATACAGGAAGCATGGCACCAGCATCTGCTCAGCTTCTGGGGAGGCCTCAGGGAGCTTTCAGTCCTGGAAGAAGGCCAAGTGGGAGCAGCCATGTAACATGGCCAGAGCAAAAGCAACAGAAGGAGGTGGGGATGCCACACATTTAACCAGATCTTGCAAGAACTCACTCATTATCACAAACACAAAACCGAGCCTCAAGGGATATGCCCACATGATCCAATCACCTCCCACCAGGTCCCCCCTCCAACATTGGGGATTACAGTTCAACATGAGATTTGGCAAGGACACAGATCCAAACCATTATCACTCATCCTCTGCAGGATGGAGGTAAATTTTCTCTCTAATCTGGATCATGCTACATAATTACTAATCAATAGCAGCACCTTTTCTTCCCCAGAGCTTACACAGAGAACTGAAATTCTTTTTAATACAGTCTTTCAGGTAGCCACTACCCATGGGCTGGATTGGCACATGGGATGAAATCTATTTGCCATCCTGATTCTAGGCATGCCCTCCATTTGGATAAATGAAGGCAGATCTTGTCATCCACCTAATCTCAATCGATCCTTCCTCCTCACTTCCCTCCCCTGCTCCAGGGATCTATAAATAAATAATGCTCCAAGGCTAGTCATAACCTCTCTCTCCCATTCCTCCGTCTTACCCCGAAGAGTGAACTTCCCCACTCCCTCCCTAGAGCAACAGTATCTATGGCTTTTGCAGGGTCCCTGTTCAATGGGTCAGAGACAGCTTTCCTGCTAACCTCTCTCAGACTTTCACTGATCAGAGGTCTAGTTTTGCTCCCTCCATCAATATCACATGGTAGTGCCCATTTACTAAAGTTGCATCAAAGCAGCATAACTTGAGGGGCATTATGCAGCCATTAACCAGAAAAGTCCGCCATTAGATGAAAGCTTCTAATTCTGCCCCAAAGTTCTGTCTTGGCTCCCGTGTAGTTTCAGCTTTCGTTGTTAACCCAGGCCTCTTGGCTTGGAGCTTCTCCCAGGGCGGCACAGATCAGAGCAGCCGAATGACTGACAGCTCTGAGAGGCAATGTGGGGGTCCCATTGCTGCTCTCTCTCTAGGGCACTGGGCTGCAGGTCTAGGATTCTGTTACAGCTCATAGCAAATGCAGACTGTTGTCACCCATGAGCAGAGGCTGATGTGTGAGGAATTTTAAAGTGGAATTTATTCAGTCGCAATTAAATCCCATTTCACAAACTCCATCCTATTCCTCAACAGAATGTGCTCATTAATTTTTGTCACACTAAGCAGACTAGGTGGCAGTGCTGGGCCGGGCTGGTGGGGCTCAGGCTCTCGAGGAAGACTCTCAGAGCAGAGTTCTGTGGTTTCTTAGAAATGGCAAAAGGATTTATGTGGTATAACTCAGTACCAGAAAGACAAGGTTATTTCTAAGCAGGTATCAGAAAATAAAACGGTGGGCATGAAATGGGAAAAATAATCTTTGAAGAGAAGCATTTGAGCAACCCAGGGCTCACAAATCAAAAGAGAAAAGGTTTCTTTTTCTTTGTCTTCGCTTCTTTAAATAAGGCCAATTCTATCCAGTCAGGGATATCCAGTGAGCATTACGGGCTTTATAATGGCTCGTGATTGAAGCAATTTTTAAAAGAGCGTCACAGATAAAGCCTCCTGGGCTGTCTTTTAGCTATTGAATGGGTCCAGAGGATTAGCCTATTATTCAATCAACAGAGGTCCAGAAACTGGAAATCATCAGAATTTCATAATGTTAGGATTTCCTACCTACATTCCCAGTCACCTTTTTATCCTCTTAGGTACCTGGCTGGTCCAAATTAGAGGACACAAAACCAAATTCTCACTCTTTATTCCTAACTTGGAGTTGGCCTCAAGTCTACCCACTACTGCCACCTTGCTCTTTGCTTACTAAGTGTGGCTATGCATCATCGAAATGGCCAGGCCCCTTTGTACCCCCATTAAGGCCTAGGGCTGCTTTCAATCCAAGAAGCCAGCTCCTTCTCTCCTTCCTTGGGCCTTGCTTGACTTCCTCTGCTCTCCAGAGCCAAAGGGACTCCCATGCACTAGGCATCCCCAGACCCAAGTCTGGCCATGGGCACTGCATGGGCACTGCATCCTTAAGGATGAGGGAGAGGGTGAGCAGCATGGGAGTTGGAGGGAGACCATTATCGTCTCCTCCTTGCACCTGAAGTTTGTCTATTTCAGATCTCTGGGAGTCACAAAGGAAGATATCAGAGGATGAAGGTTGACCATCGGCTCTCTCCCTCCCTTCTTTCCTTTCTCTTTCCTTCCTTTTGGCTTATTTTTAAAAGTCTAATGAGATGAGAGTAAAATAAATGAAAGAGCCAGGGCTTCCATCTCACTTTAGAAGCAACCTTGCTTTGATGAGTCATTCAGTTCTCATAGACTCACTATTGGCAAAAGGACACTTTAATTACGAAGAAAGGAAATATAGAAAACTTGCCTTTTCTGCAATGTTTCCTTTGGAACCAACAAAATTATGTGTAGAACTCCAGGAGAGGCAAACGAGAACAGAGTGTAGCAGCCTTTCATCCTTATGCAGATTTAAAAGACGAGGGGATGAAAAGTGCATCTATTAGAGAAAAGCTGAACACCTATCTGCTTCACTTGTATTTTTTTGCGCTCAAACAGGAAATCTGGGGCTCCATGTGGCAGATCTCCCCAGCGGCCCTCCAGCACAGGTGCTTCAACACACGAAGTCTAAGCAGGACTGAGCCAGCAAGACTGAGTCTGAGGGCAAGGCATAGGATGGTTAGAAGCCAGGAGCTGGCCCAGATTGAGGCAGACAGGGATAATCATGCCGGGGCCAATGGCAGAAATAAGGTATCCTAGAGAAGAATGAAAGTCAGGGAGCTGTCAGAAAGGGAAGGTGGGTGTTGGCCTTGGGAGACCTACAGAGTGAGGTTACACAGTGAAATGTCTGCAAAGGGTTATTTGGTAACTGAAATGAGGGTGGAGGGTTGGGCATAAAACAATAGGGAGTGGTGGGGACTGTGTCAAACTGGAAGTCAAGTGCCCCTGTCTAAAAGAGACCAACCCTCCTGGAATCCAGTAGATTGTAGATTGTGGCTATGAAGGAATACAAGCCTAGGATTACCAGATCTTCCCATTTTTAAAGAAAAGCCTAAAATCTAGATTTCTATTTGAAACATTCTAGTTCTAAAACACTGAAGAATTCAACAAACTACAGGCAGAGGTGCTGACAGGACACAAGTCTGCATCATGACCTGTGTAAAATTTAAATAATAGAGGAGAGAAGCAGGCACAAGGCTGAAGGTGAGCAGACGGGGTTCCAGGAAGCGGTGAGGTTGGAAAGGACGAGATCAACTCTACAGAAGGCAAACAGGGCACAATCACAGCAAGTCTTTCTTTTCTTTTTTTAAAGTTTGAAACAGGGTCTCACTTTGTTACCCAGGCTGTAGTGCAGTGGTGTGATCAGTTTACTGTAACCTCAAACTCCTGGGCTCAAGCCATCTTCTTACCTCAGCCTCTCAAGTAGCTGGGACTACAGGTGTGTACCACCACACCCGGCTAAGGTTTTTATTTTTTTGTGATGATGAGGTCCCACTCTGTTGACCAGGCTGGTCTCAAACTCCAGGCCTCAAGCAGTCCTCCTACTTCAACCTCCCAAAGCACTAACATTACAGGCATGAGTCACCATGCCTGGCCCACATCAAGTCTCTTAACACAACCTTGCTGCACTGTCACTGGGCTATATGCCTTCAGCTCCTTTTCTACTTTATTCTTTGAAGATTGAACTTTGGAAAATTTCAGAGAAAGAAGTTGTCTGATTCTGAAACTACGGTGTGGCTGCTGTCATGGAAATAAGTGTGGATCTGCATGGATTGGTGAATATGACAGAGGTAGGAATAACAAAGAATGGGGATTTAGACCCAAACTGGAAAACACCACATTTCCCAGATTCTGAGACACCTCCCATTACACCACTAACTTAGAAATGGCTTTCAGGAAAAACAAACATGCATTAGAAAACAGTTTTTGGTTATTACTCGTCTTTGTATAATTATATGCTACTTTCTTAGTAATTCAATTAAATCTTGAGCCTAAGCTTTATTGAACAATGAATTCAAATGTTTTCTGTATATTTTTGGCCAATAGCAACTATACTTACCATCATATGAGGTACTGATTTTCACAAATAGTGCTTTTGATTTCTTTATCATCTTTAAGATATTGGCAATATAATTTATGAGTTGTATTAAATAAAACCCTTGTCTGCATTTCCTATTTGGCAACCGTAGTTCCCCTTGCCACACCCCCCTACTCAATTACTAGAAATTAAATTGGTACTGTTGAATAGAAAGACTTAAACTAGCTGCACAAAAAAGCATTTTTCTTTTAGATTTTAAAAAAGAATTTAAAAAACTGTGTAGCCAAAGTATACAGTTTAAAATAAGCACCTGCATGGCTGAGAAGTAACTGAAAAACCCTTTCCTGGTGTGTTTGTGGGATACCACCGAGATGCTTAACATATGCATTTTTTTGTTCAAGACAAAGCAGGATCTTAAAATCTAATTTCTACAAGCAACTCTACAGTGCCCTTCATTCCAGAGCAGAAAAGAATTACAGTGCACCTGCTGTGTGCCAGGTATTGGCTGACATCTTCTAACCACCAATTTTATTTACTCTTTACAATGATTCTGAAACTTATGATTATACTTATTCTGTAGTTGGAGAAATGGAGGATCAAGAAGTTATATAATTTGTTTGAAGTCACATAGAGTTCACACATGGATTTCGCTGATTCTGAAGTCCATGAGGTCCAAAGAATTCTCCAGCTGTGCTCATCTTCCTCTGCAGTCAAATGAAGAATGGGCACCTGGAACTCTCACAATTAGAACCATGTTGTTTACCTTTCTATATTCCTTGGCCCCATCTACTCTTAGCCATTTTAATCATTTCATCTCATCTAGTGCCCTGACACAAGAATCCAATGCTTCTTCCCTACACTTTTTTTTTGGTATAAATTTAAAGGGTAGAAATGTAATTTTGTTACATGAATATATTGGGCAGTGGTGACGTCTTGGCTTTGGTGTATCCATCACCCAAATAATGTACGTCATACTCATTAAGTAATTTCTCATCGAGATTCTCCTTCTGCCCCCAACCCCAACCTTGCCCAAGTCTCCTGGAGGCTATTATCTTAAGTGAAACAACCTATACCCTCTTTTGACCTCGAGTGCATAGTTTCTGTCCTTTAAAGCAGGGCTCCCCAGCCCCCAGCTGCAGACTGGTACTGGTCCATGACTCATTAGGAACCGGGCCACACAGCAGGAGGTGAGCCTTGGGCGAGTGAGCATTACCACCTGAGCTCTGTCTCCTGTCAGATCAGCAGCAGCATTAGATTCTCATGGTAGCTCGAACCCTATTGTGAACTGTGCGTGTGAAGGATCTGGGTTGCATGCTCCTTGTAAGAGTCTAATGTCCGATGATCTGAGGTGGAACAGTTTCATCCCAAAGCCATCCACTCCTGTCCCCCATGTCCCCGGAAAAATTATCTTCCATGAATCTGGACCCTGGTGGCAAAAAGTTTGGGCGCCGCTGTTTAAAGTCCTTCAAATCTTTTCTGATTTTACCCTTCCCCAAGTCATTTATTATTTCTTTCTTTTTACAACCATTTATATTATTGATCCTCTCTTATGAAGTTTGTGTTCTATCTTACATTATGTCATTGTCTTATTTTCTTTCCATGGTTTAGTGAAAGTCTATGAGACCAGCATCTAAGGTTTTGTACAGAGTACCAGCAGCATGACAATTCTCCCCAGACATCACAGCATTCAAGTTGCCTGAGCCTCGTCCCACAGAGACTTTGGCTTATAAATCGGTATACTCAAAGTCCACTGCTACTCCAGTCAATAAATAGAGTTTCTATGGGCCATTCAAAACATTTTTTAAAAGAAATTTTTTGGTATAACAAAAAATATATAAGCCCTATTATATATGTATGCTGTTACTTATATTTTATAATACCTGGCTGATGCTTAGCCTTGCCTCTCTGAAAATCTTGTTTCTAGAATTGCTTGAAAGGAAAGAGAATATTTTTAAAAATTTATTCTATCACTATTATTATTTTTAAGAGACAGGGTCTCACTCTGTCACCCAGGCTGAAGTGCAGTGGTGTAATTATAGCTCACTGCAACCTCAGACTCCTGGGCTCAAGTAATCCTCCTGCCTCAACCTTCCAAAGCACTGGGATTACAGGAGCTAGCCATCACACCCAAGAGAATCTTTTCTACCTACATTTATACTAGTCAACAGAGAAGCAGAAAGAAACTTGAAACCAAATAGAATGCAAAAAATAAAAATAAAAGACTCCAGAGCTTAGATAAGGAAATGCTTATCTAAGTGGGTTGGCTTAGCTGTAATCCCAACACTTCCCACGTTTCCACCTCAAGTTTTGCAGCCTGTGCCCTCAGGGTAACAGATCATCAAAGCTGTGCTTTTGCTGCTCACTTTCATTCCTCTGTGTGTACTGACTCATCTTTTGCCACTTCCACAACCCCAATACTCAGCCCTGATGCTCTAATATATCAAAGCCAAGTTTATAATCAAAGAATCATGCAACTACCATTGACATCAAGACCCATGTTAGTATCTATTTCTTAGGAAGTGTTGAGATTAAATGAGTAGATATATTTGGTCACCTCCTGGTTCAGGAAAATCTCCAAATTCATGGAAGCCCTGCAGTAAAAAAAACCTGTTTAAGTTAATTTAATGCCTACATGACCAGATTTATTTTGACAGAATACCACCCTCTTCCACACCCACCCAGCTTTTGCTGCTTATTTTTCTAGTTAAGGGACAATAGCCTTCTTTGGAACACAATTTGGAAAATGTGAATGTCCCCCTTCTGATACATAGGTCTATCTCTTCTACATTCCTGGTTTTCTAAGAAAAGTTACCCAGGATCTCTTACCCTACTGTAGTCCCCTAAAATTTTTCTATTTTAGGAGATACAGTGTTATAAACAAAAACAGAATATGGACTGTGATGATCTTTGCCAAATACAGAGTCATCTCATTAAACCTCAGAGGTAGTGCCTCAGTAGTGCCTGAGAATGCAGCACTATAAAATTTTCACTTAACATTAAAAATCACAAAAAATATCTGGAGTAAGAGCAGCTGTCTTTTTATTTTGTGCAATCACTTATATGAAAACCTACTTATAGGTACAATATTGTTTGCAATATTTTATTTAAATAAATTTGTTGTTTGGGACACTACCTTTTAATATACCTTCTTTCATAAGCAAAGTTTGGTCTTCTGGAAATGCTATATAATGTTGAGAATAATTTACATCCAGGAAAAGTATCTTGTTTGAAGAACCTCAAGTGACTTCTCGTTTCAAAATATATCAAGTTGTCCAGTTGTTTCTTCTTTTTCTTTTTCTTTTGAGACAGAGTCTTGTTGTGACTCCCAGGCTGGAGTGCAATGGCGTAATCTTGGCTCACTGCAACCTCTGCCTCCTGGGTTCAAGTGATTCTCCTGCCTCAGCCTCCTGAGTAGCTGGGATTACAGGCGTGTGCCATCATGCCTGGTTAATATTTTTGTATTTCAAGTAGAGAGTAGAGACGAGGTTTCACCATGTTGGCCAGGCTGGTGCCAAATTCCTGACCTTGGGTGATCTATCTGCCTTGGCTTCCCAAAGTGCTGGGATTACAGGCATGAGCCACTGTGCCTGGCCAAGTTATTTATTCTTAAAGCCTCAAAGGAACCTGACTGTGTATATTAGTCCATTTTCATACTGCTATGAAGAAATACCCAAGACTGAGTAATTTATAAAGAAAAAGGGGCTTAATGGACTCATAGTTCCACATGGCTGGGGAAGCCTTACAATCATGGCAGAAGGTGAAGGAGGAGCAAAGTCACATCTTTCATGGTGGCAGGCAAGACAGCATGTACAGAGGAACTGCCCTTTATAAAACCATCAGATCTTGTGAGACTTATTTGCTACCATGGCAACAGCATGGGAAAAACCTGCCCCCGTGGTTCAATTACCTCCCACCAGGTCTTTCCTGCAATACTTGGTGATTATGGGAGCTACAATTCAAGATAAAATTTGGGTGGGAACACAGCCAAACCATATCACCATGGCGCTAATCAGAGCCTACAGATGAGGTTCAAATTTTAAATATTCATTTATGCAGTCCATTATTTAGTTGGTAAATATTTATGGGACACCTACTTTGTGCCAGACTCTGTTCCAGATGCTGGAGATAACATGGTGAACAAAGAAAGAAAAAGGCCCATGACCTTTTGTATTTCTAGTAGAGACAAGGTTTCACCATGTTGGCCAGGCTGGTGGCTAATACATCTTACACTCTGCTAGAAAGAAACAGGGCATATATAAGTGAGAGCATCTCAGAGCATAATAAATACTATGAAGGAAAGAAATACTATAAAGGGAAAGAGGGTGACTTGTGGATGCAGGAGAAGAGGGGCCTCTCTGGAGAGGTGACATTTGAATGAATTGAAGAAGCCAGCTGTACAGGAGAAAAATATCACACACAGGAGAAGCTGATGCCAAAGCCCTGAGGTGGGAGCAAGCTTGGGGTTTTCAGGATTTAGGAAGAATGCTGTGTGTTTCTATATGGCATGGGGGATGAGAGCCTGGGGACAGAGTTAGACAGGAGGTCAGAGACCAGACCATGTGGGGTCTTGAAGGCCAGAGTAAGGAGCTGCATTTTATTCCAGGAACAATGAGAAGCCACTGGAGAGTTGCATCCAGGGAGTGATATTGTCTGCTTTACGTATCACCAGTCTACACCAGCACTGAAATCACTTTTGGCAGCATTTTATTTCAAGCCTTGAAATTACCTATTCCCATCCACCCACATCCCTATCCACCTTGGTTGAACCTCCAAGTTCAAGTACCTGCATCTCAATCCTCTTCTGAGCCATTGTCTCCCCATATTTCATTTTTTTTCCTTAAAATATTTCCACCCTGCCTCCTAGAACCCCATATTCCAGAACAACTGCCCCCCTTTTTTCTCAACATCCTATTTACCCTTTTTACCTTCTTGTGTTAACTGGAGGCTTGTCCTCCCTTTAGGATGCCTCCTGGCTTTGTTCCTCCTTTGAGTGACTGACTTGTTCTCCTAAGGACGTCAGGTGGAAGGTGGACCCTCTCCCTCCTCCACACAGCTGCCTCTGTGCACTTCTGTCTCGCTCTTGCCTTCTGTGATGATGCTCCATTTTTGTTTACAGCACATCTCTCTGACAGTTTCTTCCAAGTCATCTCTGCTAGTTCCTTTCCCTCTGCCTGCCCCTTAAATTCTGGGATGGTGGAACTCTTTTCAGGACTCCCTTTCCTTCTTACTTTACACACCTTTCCTTGGTTATCAGTTCTCCCCTCAATCTCATGAATTCAATCTTCATCTATACCCTGAAGGTGCCAGAATCCATATTTCCAGTTCAGACTTCTTTCTCAAGTTGCAAACTGTTTTTGTTTGTTTGTTTTTTGAGATGGAGTCTCATTTTGTTGCCCAGGCTGGAATGCAATGGCATGTTCTTGGCTCACAGCAACCTCCACCTCCAGGTTCAAGCAATTCTCGTGCCTCAGCCTCCCAAGAGGCTGAGTTTACAGGCATGCACCACCATGTCCAACTAATTTTTGCATTTTTAGTGGAGATGGGGTTTCACCATATTGGCTAGGCTGGTCTTGAAGTCCAGGCCTCAAGCAATCTGCCTGCCTCACCCTCCCAAGGTGCTGGGATTACAGGCATGAGCCACTGCGCCCGTCCAATGTTACATACATTTATAAGTAGTATATTACAAGCTCCTTGGAAGAGGGAGAATAATCTGTTCTTACTTGTAGCACTCATAGAATGCATTGGGCTTCATATATAGTATGCACTTAGTAAATATTTGTTGGGAAAAATGGATGAAGAAAACATATGCCACCTGCTACCTCTCCTTGTCATTCACTGATCTCCGTGTCGCCTCATCATTCACTGAAGGCTTAAGCTCTCCACACCATTCCTGACATTAGCAATAATTTTGTTAATATCAACATCTGTGGAGAAGATGCAGCCAACAACTGGCCTCAGGGTTTCAGCTCCTCCATCCCATGATGAATTTCTCTACCCTGCTTCCGTTTCCAAATCCCATGGGATGCCTCTGTCCAGATCATGTCATCACAAATAGGTACACCTCCTTCTAAAATCTCAGTTCCATCCCCACCCCTCATCACCTCCTGTGAACCTCCTAACACCCAGGCTGTAATTGTCCTTCATCCTCACTTGGACCTTCAATCTATAGGCTCTTCATTACCCCTCATGCCCTCCTCTTCCTCCCTATCTACCTTACAGTCCAGAATTATGGATCCCTTTCAGTTTCAGTGATGGCCCAGGCAAGTGCCAGGTGCTAAAAATGGGGCAAGGAAGAAAAGGCAACCTGGCTCTACACTCCCAGGATTTATAGTCTAGTGGGGGAATATACATTAAAGACATGAGGAAACATATAGATGTATGATACAAAATTGTGAGAAGAGCTTTGAAGAGAAAGTACAGGAGGCAGTAAGTTTGCATAATAGGCTTATCTAATTCAGTCTCAGGAGATGGAGAAGTCTTCCCTGAAGACTATTAAAGGAAACTACTTGGGAAGAAAAAAGGAAAAGTATTTCTGTAGTTCAAATGTTAATTTTTTATTATTTCAAAAACCCGCTCAACTTTTACCAAGGAAAAGCACCAACAATGATTTCTAAAGATCTCAACACTCTGATCTTTCCCACACCCTCCTGGGCATATCACTTCTTAGACGTTTGTGTTGTCTGTATTTTCTGTCTGCCTCTCCTGCTGCCTCGAGGTGCTTCTGGAGCTTCTAGAGGCAAATGATCAAAACAGGTAAGTTTATGGAAGACCCTGGAAATGATTGTTACTTTTTCTACCATATGCAAAACAGAAACATTACGTTCCACGTTTGCTAAATAAAATAAAAGTCAACACTTTGAATGTTGCTATTAAAAGCTGCGCATTGGCTCCCTGGCCTCTCCCCATGTCTCTCTGGGACTGACTGTCCTATTTGTCCTTCACCAGTACGCGGCTGGAGCTTGCCCCAGAATCTGGGAACCTGGCACTATGCAAGGCCTATCTTCACCTGACCTGTCTCCAGTCGCAATCTGACAATTTAATGTCTGAGTCACCCAGTTTTCCTTCCTCTTGGGCAAGGGTATGCTGGGTTTGTTACACAGTGCTATTGTTCCTTTTATATGTCTGTAAAGCCCATCCCACTGCACCAGGGAATAAACCCCTTACCATTGACTGGAACAAATTACAACTGCTCTCTGGGGGCCAGTGCAGATCCTGCTGAGGTCCAGCTCTCCAAGAAAAGAAGTGCCTGAGCCCCCTGAGCTGCTACGGCCTTCTTCCCACTCAATGGCCATAGGTGTCTGAACCCTGCCTTGAGCTGCCCTCTGGGCACCTGACTCCTCTGAACACAGGATCAAAGTGACCAGAACAGATAAAGAAGCTGTTGGAAGAACAAGATAAAATTGTTAACTTTCCTAGAATTCAGACCTTAAAGAATAGAGAAGGTCTTTGAACCGTTTACTCAGCATACTTGAATAAGGATCCTTTAGAAGGCATTTAGATCAGTTAAGATAAATGTGTGTGTGTGTGCGTGCGTACACATGTGTGCCTGAGACAGACAGAGAGAGAGAGAGAAAGAGAGAGACAGAGAGCAAGAGCGCGAGCAGGGCGGGGAGCAAGGAAAGACTGCTGGGAGACCACAGAGTTACGACGTGCCTGGAGCCATCCCAGACAGCTCTTTCACCATTTGAAGGGCTCTTCCTCTCTGTGCTGAGGCTCTTGGAGCCTCTAGTCTTTTTTTGTTTGCTTGCTTTGTTTTTGTTTTTTAATGCATTAGGTGAACCAGCTTGTGGAAACTAAATCACAGAATTCAAACTTTTGGGTTTCTTAAATTGATATATTATAGTTGTACATATTTTGGGGATACATGTATACCGTGATACATATAGACAATGTGTAATGATCAAATCAGGGTCATTAGGATTTCCATCACCTCAGCCATTTATCTCTTCTTTGTGTTGGGAGCATTACAAATTTTCTCTTCTAGCTATTTTGAACTATCCAATAAATTATTGTTAATGGTAACTTTTCTACTGTATTATCAAATATTAAAACTTATTTCTTTAACTGTATTTTTAGAACCATTAACCAACTTCTCTTTATCTCCTACCTCCCCTCACTTCCCACCCTCTGGTAATTATCATTTTACTTTCTACTTCCATGAAAACCTCAAATTCTTTTAAGAATAATATTATTTATTTATTTAGAGATAGGGTCTCACTATGTTGCCCAGACTGGGTTGATCTCCTGGACCCAAGTGATCCTCCTGCGTCAGCCTCCTAAGTAGCTGGGATTACTGGAGTTCTAACTCGTGACATAAGCATTCCTGGGATAACTCTGGTGATGGGTGTGGTGGGTGGATGTCAAGCTGCATGAGAAGAGGCCAAAGTCAGATAGACCTGTCAGAAGAATGCTATACTTACCCAGGTGACCACGAGCTGAGACAAAGGCTCTGAAGGGAGGCGTGTGGATTTAAAAGATCTTCAGAAGGAACTGAATGGATTTGTCAAGTACCTGTGTCTGGAAGGAAATGGAAAAGAAGTTCATGATGAGATATAGGTTTCTCACTTGAGCAACGGAATATATTTTTTACTGATGGGAATGGGGTGGACGGAGGTGGACAGTAGTCAGCACTGAGAGGCGTCCAGGGAAGAGAGAGAGTCTGATAGCCATTAGGATGCATGTGGAAGGGGGTTAGGGCAGGGATGGCAGAGAGGGGTGTACATTCTGACAGTCCCAACCCTTCACAACCAGACCCAGGACAGCTATTACTAATCGATTGTGCCACTCATTCCCACTGAGCTTGAACCCAGTGTCACAATATTTTGTAATATAATAAATCCTGGTAACCATTATCAATTAATGAAATTTAGTGCTGAAGATGAAAAGTGTTTGCTTCCTTTTATCATTCCTAGTGGTTTAGAAGCAGAGCTTACAGGTGAGAAGGCTGTGGCCTTGCTCAGTGCCTGCTTGGCAAATTCTTTCCCTCCCAGGCCATCTTCCCATGTTCACCTCAAGCCTCTGCCTTTTCTCTCACTTCTGTGGCCTCAGAGGCAAGTCTCAGCAGCCTCTATCTAAGGGTGAGCATTGCAACCCTGACCTAGATTCTCTACCTGCCCATAGTCTTCATGCAAGCCAAACAGCACCAAGATCCCCCAATCAACACGTGTCCCTTTGTCCTTCCCCCTTAACACAATTATGTGGACATTGGTCCTGGCCTATCCTGAAATCTAGAGCCTGGATCTTGGGAGGCTTAGTGACAAGCATTGCCTGTCAAGGGAGACAATGGCAGTATTGACCTGCCTACGGGAAGCAGGCCTGTCCGCATGCTCTGAGGACAGCTTGCAGACAGGCTTTTCCTCCTACACAATTGCTGGCTGTTTCCCATGTTCCACAAGAAAAGGGGAGTACATTCCAGACAAGGAGACTATTTATTTTCCCACCAAGGGTGACACGTGGCATCCAGAGGTCACGCTCAGGCCAGGGCCATGTTTGCCAGGCAAAGCTTAGCCTTTTCTCAGAAGCATGGATTGTCTGACAACCTCCCAAGCTGTGTCCCTGGGCTGGGAATGTTTCCTCAACTGCTCTGTACAAACACCCATACTGGCTACTCCATCTTCTGGGTTTGTTTATAGACCCAAGTCAAAGGCATGAGCACCCAGGCTCCAGACAGAGCTTTGATGAAAATGGATGGGTGAGGGGCAAGGGTGGGACCCTCAGTTTGTTCCTTTTCCACACAGTCTGAGCAAGAAAGGCAGGATTTCTACTATAAAAAGGTCTTCAAATACAATTTGGCCTCTTGAAAAGAAACTGCAAGACTGTGACCCTGTCTAGTAAGAAAGAGGAAGTTAGAGTGGATTTTGTTCCTACTTACCTGTTCTAATGGTATCAAAATTCTACAAGAGTCCCTCAAATAGCTGGGATTTTTTTTTGAGACACCAATAACAATAACGATAATGAATTTTATCTGAAAAGCACCTTATACTTTAAGAAACATTGTTACACATATTATTTTATTAAATTCTCAGTACAACCCAGGGAGATCAGTGTAAACAGCACCTTGTGTTCAAAGCATGTGCTGGGTTGGGCATAGCGCAGAATGAGAGGGTAAGGGGCATGTGGAGCTGAAGGAGAGTCCCTGAGCTGCAGGGACTCACTGTTATGTGTGTGAATGATGATAAGGAAGGCAGCAAGGCCTTTTGATCCTGCCTCCAGGCTCTAAGGGTCTCTCAAATTTTGGCTGCCCTCCAGGGGAACATTTGTTCAGAGGACCAGTGTAGCACTTTAGCAAAAATATTGATCCTAACCAAAATCTGCTAGTCCTGGGTAGTGACCAAAACAGAATAGGTTGCCTCAGAATCTCCCTACCTCACTTGAAGGATCTGCTCAGAGTTATGCGAAAACAGCAACCAGGATGCATCTCGAGTGGCTGTTCTGGTGGGAATCTCAGCTGTGCTACTGTACTAGCTGTGCAACCTCAGGCAACTTGCTCAGACACTTGGGCAAGTACACAGTGGCTTTTTTATCTCTAAGGTGAGGTTATTATTTTTGTTTATCTCATTTGTTGGTACTGAGAGTTAAATAAATTAATGTGTGTGATGTGCTTTGAATTGCACCTGTCACATAATGCATGATTAATACATGCTTGTTATTATTCCAGGACCACACGGATGGTGGTTAGAAGGAGTAATACAATTTCAAGCACTGGTAAAAAAGTGCAGAGTAGCATTAAGACAGCCTAACTTAAACCCTTTTGTCTTTCCTCTTCTCTCTTCTTCTTCCTTCCCTGCCACCTACCCTTATTCCTTCCCTCTTTCCCTTTCTCAGTGGAAGGAGTGTGAATAGTAAATGGGAAGCGTTAAGGCAGATTGGGTCACCTTTGGCTGGAACTAGGGCAGGGTCAGACCCCGGGCTTTGGGAAGAACCAAAAGATCCAAAACCATGAGAGGCATCCACAAATTAACACCAGGAAACCAAACATAAAATCTACATGCAAAAGGCAGAGGCAGCTGGGATCAGTGGCTCACACCTGTAATCCCAGCACTTCGGGAGGCTGAGCTGGGTGGATCACTTGAGGCCAGGCATTTAAGACCAGCCTGGCCAACATGGTGAAACCCCATCTCTACTAAAAAATACAAAAATTAGTCGGGCATGGTGGCGGGAGCCTGTAATCCCAACTTCTTGGGAGGTCAAGGCAGGGAATTGCTTGAACTCAGGAGGTGGAGGTTGCAGTGAGCCCAAATGGTGACATTACCCTCCAGCCTGCGTGACAGAGTCAGACTCTGTCTGTAAAAAAAAAAAAAAAAAAAAAGGCAGAGGCAAAATTGGAATCAAAAGGAGTCTGGAGATCACAATGGGAAGAATGGAGGCAGGGTGTGAGTAGGGTGGAAACAATTGGGAAAGTGCCCAGGGATTGCCACTAATGGGCCGGGGAGGTTTGGGTAGCTGTGTTGGTTGGTCTTAAAGGGTCAGAGACTGGAAGGGTACAATCACTTACCACCACTACCACCGCTAACAGTAATGGCCAGCATCTATTGAGCACTTACTCTGTTATAGCAGCATGCTAATTCCTTTATGTGCATTTCTCATATACTCCTCACACTACACTGAGTTAGTGCTATTGTTTTCCTCATTTTGGAAGCTGAAGTTCATAAAGGCAAGCTTCTGCTCAAGGTCACAGAGCTGGATGTGATGGAGAATTGGACCCAGGACTATTTAATGTGGGCCCCATTCTCTATGCTCTGCCATCATCCTTTACTCAAAAACATACAAGTGAATGCCTCTATTGGCCTAGTCTCTAGGTAAAGCATTTCTGAAGGTAACAGATGAGTCAGACATGGTGCCTGTTCTCCTAGCTAATGAGGTAGCAGTGAAGGCAGACAGAGAACATAGTGTAATTTGTTAAAGACCATGATTGCTTGGTCCTTGCAATAAATATATTTTCTGGTGGAAAACAATCAAGGTTTTCCAAAAGCAAAACCAGGAATATGAAAGGAATTTGATCTAACAGATTCTGAATTCAAGGAGACCAGTAGAGGCAGCCAACTAGCAGGGCTTTACAGAGACACTGGAGGGAAAAAGGACCAGAGACTGGCTGGTGAACCCAGCCCACATGAGAGGCGGCCCAGGACAGCAGAAAGAGCTTTGGAAGCCAAGGGATCTGCTGCTTCCTAGCCCTGGGGCCTTGTGCAAGCAAGTCTCTTAACTTACGTAAAATGGGGATGCTGGTTCCTATCTTGGAGGTTGGTGGTAAGGATTAATTGAAGTCAGTTATATACAGAGCCTATTACAGTGCCTGACATTGTAGAAAATACTAGTAAATGATGAATTGATGAAGTGAGAAGAGAGGGAGGAAGAAGATGGAGAAGAGGAGACGACCACTTCTAAACAGCCCCTGGAAGAGAAGCTTACAGCTTTAAAACAGCCATGTTATCCAGCATGGTGAAGCAGGGTAGCTTCCTGGTCTTCAAATCCATGCAAAGCTATAGTGCAAGGTAATCAAACTTGTGAGTTCTCAGAAACACATTGAAAGATACACTAGTTCTCTTGCGTTGGCAAAATTTACTTGTGTGCTTAAATGTGAGTGTGAAACTGAAGTGCACTTGCTTTTTTCAGGAAAAAGGACTATTCTAGAAGCCAGAGAATATGTGTCAGGGGAAGGGAGAACAACAGAGTATAAGGGCTTGGCTGTTAACTGGAAACTATTCACTCAATAAGCAGTTATGGAGCACCTGCTGGCATGCACCCAAATCTTGAAGGGAAGTCTGAGGCCTAACCCAAGGAGAGGACACAGCATCAGGCCCTATGACAACAGGCCCACGAGGAGGAGATGAAGAAAGGCACATTCCAAGGAAAAGGAGGAAATGTGCTGCTAGGGAAGCAGAATTTGCAGAACTTGAAGGCTAACTGGGAGTGGGGATGAGGGACTTTGTTACCTGGGCTTCCAGCAGCAGTTCTGCCAGGAACTGAGCTTTACTGAAGGATCTGGGGATTCCAACAACACAGAACGCTGCCAGGTAGAGTTCACTGGGTATTTGCTCCATCAGCCGATGGGATCAAAGTTAAATCCATGCTGGCTCAGCCCCAAAGACAGAAGCCAAGAAGCTGGTTGTGCATTCTTGCCATGTCTCTCTCCAACCCTCTCTCCTTTGGCACCTCTGGTATGTTTATCCCGAGGGGCCTTCTCTGTCCCACTTTCTTAATCCAACCAAACATAGAGCTGTCCTCCTTCACTTGTCTTCAATCTGAGTCTATAAACTTGCAGGCCTGGCTCAGTTCTCTGGCTAGATTTCTTGGAACCTCTTTTCTACTCTATTTTGTTTAAGGCCTGTTCAGGCTGGTGCTAGTAACAGCTCGTCTCCCACCCCCCGATAGCCACAGATGCCTAACAAAAAGTGTCTTGCAGGTTTAACTTCCTTCTAGTGCTCTCGGCTTCAGACCTTCTTGTTCAGGTCAGTAATTTAATGTGGATATCAGCCCCCTGCGTATCCCCAGTTCTCCAACCTATGAGGGCATTTTCTTCCTTTAGTAAATACAGAAAAATGACTCAAACTCCAGCCCAGGTATGGAGAGGAACACAGCATCTTCCTGGTACCTCCTTCTTCTTTGACACCTCCTTGCTCCATTTCATGCATAACCCCAATTTTCTTTATTTCTCTCTAGTTTACTACAAACACAGGGCCTCTGACAGGGTAGACATTCCTGAAGGCTTTGGGGTAACAGGTAGATTTAGCATACCACATTAGAGATTGCAACCTACAACCATGTCTTACTTGTTGGTGTCTTGACAGCTAATGGGCATTTTCTACCCTGGGTAATCTCTCACTGGCTGGGCTCCTTATTAGGCCTTGCTGTTACCTTTGCTCTCAGCCTTGAGAGCCTTTTCCTCCCCTCCCATCCTGCCAATGCCCCACCCTTACCACCAAAATCCTATTAATTTCATAGGAAAAACACCTCACCTACCCATGACCCTAAACTACTTTGCATATTCAAAGCTCATTAGGGGGCTCTACTGAAATCTGCCATCTCAGGAACTGCCTCCAAGGCACCTAATGAAGCTCTGAAATAACAGTTTTCTCTTTAACATGCAGACTCATTAGAAAGGGCTCCCTCCTTTGTTTGAAGACTCCCCATTCCTCAGGATGTAGGACTTTTGTGTCTTTCTTTCTCTATCTGGTTTCCCAGCTTCCCTCTCATTACCTTGCTGGATTCTTCTATGCCACTTAGCCCCCAGATTGACCATTAGGCTGCCTGGATTTGATTTCATTTTCTTGCCTCACTGCCCTTGACCACACACACTGCTGCCTAGGCCAGACCCCACACTCCGGCTGGGCCCTGTGTCACACACTTGCCCCCTGGAGGGGGTCTGTGACAGTTCCTTGGAAGGCCCCACTAATCTACTCAGCCCGTTTCAGGCAGCTAGGCCATTTGTTCAGTGAGTAATCATGTATCATCCTGTGCACAGGCCCTGGAGCCGGGGAACCTGGGACGACCCTCTAATGTTGGGATGTCAACGTTAATAGGACACAGGGAGGACCAGGAAATCCATAATGGGGCAGGTGGAATGGAGGGGATCTTTCCTTAGCGACTGTCTGCTTGAAGGTGACATTACCAGGAATACGGGCAAAGTAGGTTGGAAAGTTCCCTTTCATGCTTGCTTAGGCTGAGGGGGCTATGGGGCAACCCAGGGCAAAAAGCCTTCAGGTAAGCAGCTGTGAAAATGGGTCTGCAGCCTATGAGAAGATGGGAGGGGTTGGGGAGCCTGGAAAGTAATGTGAGGGCCAGCAAAGCTATGTACTGGATGGCTTGGCTCTGCCCAAGCTCTTGGGGACCAGCAAAGGCTTGTGAGTGTGGATCTCTCCCCTACAGGGGCCCAGCTGCACCCTGCACCCTGCAGTATGGTCACAGCAGCCCTCACACTTAGCCAGTGCAGGCAGGCAGATAATACGCTCTGGTGTTCAAGGACAATCAGGTTCAGCAAAGCGTGAAATCAGTTTTTTCCAACGAACTCACTGTGGGCCAAAGGAACAGTTTCTATCTTCAGAGAGAGAGGAATAACCTGTCATTCCCTGAAGCAATTTACCTGTTTCAGCGGAAGCGGGTGTTCTTTTAAAGAGCAGGGGGCATCTGTGCCTAACCAGGCCGCCCATGTGTCCGAGCGCGTTTTGTGGAACAGAGCACAAGGGCCAGGCTGACTTTCCTCTCTGCCTCTTGTCCAAGGGCTTGAGATGACGGTGGCTGTGTCAGGAAAGCAGATGTTACACATCAGCAGCCCAGGGTCACTGCATGCCAGGAAATAGGTTTCATTTGTTTGTTCATTCACTTGTGTTTATTAAGCACTTTCCATGCATCAGTTTCTGGGCCCATTGTTTCAGAAAAGAGACAGAAAAATCCGGTCTCATGTTAGATATGTAGACTGCAGACTCAGACCACTTGGATTTAAGTCCTGGTTCTACCACTTACACAGTATTGGCCTTGAACAACTTGCTTCCCTTTTCTGTGCCTTGATTTCCTTATGTATAAAATGGGAACATGAAAGTTCCATCTACATCATGAGAGTATGGTAAAGACTGCTACAAAACATGTAAAAGCTCTTAAAATCATGCTTTGCACAACGAAATGCTCTGTAAATGATAACATAGGAAAAGAAAAACCATTCAATTCATGTGGGATATGCAGTGTTGAAGGAACGATGTGCCAGGTTCGCTGAGAGCACTGAAGGAGTATCTTGTGAGACACTGGTGTCTGCACTGAGTCTTGAAAATGACCAGGAAAGTGTACAATGAGTTTGCTGGAACTGCAAATGACCCCTCATGGCTGGAACCAAATTCACTCAGGGAAGATCAGGGAGTGAGGGAGGAAAGGTTGGCAGGGGCAGATCCCAGGATCCTAAGATCCCAGAGGGCCTTGAATGTTGCACCAAGACACTTGGGATTAATATTAGGTTAAATGTTGTAAAGAAGCTTCCGGAAGAGTTTCTGGGCAGTGAAATGCCATGCCATTACTCATTTGCCTTGGAAATATTCTCTAGTCAGGAAGGCGGAATTGAAGTTTGTTTGTTTTTAACAAAATTAATTTTTTTAACTGCCCATCTCTTTGCCAATAAACCATTGTGCTGCTGAGGCTGCTTCATAAGCTGGCAACTGTGCTAGCTGGAGTGTAATAATTGTTTTTCCTCACGGACTGACTGAAGCATTGGTCTGTGAGGCAGGAGTTCAAGTTCAAATTAGATGGCATTTGTTCCTTATTTAGGTCCACCTGTTATGAATATTTACCAAGCTGGAAAAAAAACACAGTGAACAAGTGGATGATTTGCAATGGCCTTAGGTTGAGTGCAACAGCCTCCTGGAAGGAAAGAGTGGGGCTATATATGTATCTCTCATAAGAGCATCTCTCCAGTTCTAGAGCACATCTTGAAGGAGCATTTCCAAGTGTCCTTATCAGGCTCTTTTCCATTTTCATCTGCCAGTGACCTTTCCCCCTTGTCTAGGGGGTCAGTCCCCAAAACAATGTAATCTAGGGAGTCACATGCAGTATATTAGGAAGTACATGGGCTTTGGTGACAAAGGCTCTGGTCTTGGTACCAACTCTGAGCCCTTATTCCCTCATTCATAAAGCAGGTATCAGGATGCTGCTTACCTCATGGGGTGGCTGAGAGCACTGTGACTGCATGATAGCTCTGAGGGCACAGTCAACTGTGGCACCTTCCAGGTGCACCCACAGAGTCACGCTCACAGAATTCATGCTTGCACAAAATGTCAACCCAATACTGGGGGAAAAGGCTATGTTGGACTTTTGAGACCATGCTGCTGCTGCATTTAAGAAATTGGGTCTGAACCTGATTCAATGCAGTGGGGAGAGGAGGAGGTGATGCTTCCTCCGCTTTATGCATATCAAGTGTTTTTCTTGGTTCCTAGCAGATAGCAAACGTCCTGTAAGTGGCAGGCACTGTCTGGGCAGCAGGTGTTGGAGAGTGGAGCATGGTGGTGAAGGGGAGCTCATAAAGACAAGGTAGGGATGAGCTTAAGAAAAAGGCAGATATACTCTAACAGTTATATCACTATGTTTTAAATTTGCATTTCCCTGATAACTAATGAAGATTAACAGCTTTTTAGATGTCCATTGAAGAAGTACAAGCTTGGGAGGGAAGATGGGACCTCTACAGTGACCCAGAGGGACAAAGTCTAGTAGGTAGTTGGATACACAATGAGGAACCTATAATAATCTTCACCACAAACTTGTTCTGAAGTTCACCAATAATCCAGCCCTTGGAGAACCGAGATGCTGAGCTATCAGGCAGTGTAGCAGGAAATGAGGCCATTCCTCTGGGGATATCTGCTCAAACCTTCCTGAAGGTGAGCTCCACCAAATTCTGCATTGTTGATTCAGCCCAAACTCAAATGCCTGTGTGCCTTAGGAGGGAGTAGAGAGTGGCAGAAACCTGGAACGCTGCATGTGGAATCTGTGCTTAGCCAGCAAGTTTAGATATTAAATGTTGAAAAGAAAAATAGAACCTGCCATAAATTCTCATTACACACACTATTGCCTTAATACTAGAAATACAAATAGGCCACTAAGGAATTTTCTGTTTTGGAGTCCATATTTAGTTTTAGCTTGTGATTTATTAATCTGCCCATTTTTCATAGTTACTTATGGTAAACATTTTAGAACATATAAATACTTGTTATAAAAAGAAAGAAAAGAAAAATCACCATAAATCCCCTGCCCAAAGAGAACCACTATGAGCAGTTTTAAGTATATACTCCAAGTATTTTTCTTTTTTTAAATTCTGTGTTAATTTCTATGTCTACATACAGTTGCAATCAAATAATGCAAAGATTTTCTGATAAGAGCACCTGAGCTCCATCTCACCTTCTCTTTAGAAAGATATTCTACTTTCCAAAGAGAATATATTTCAGTGGATTTTGTTTCTCATCTGTGCTGTCCAATACACTGCTTTCTAGCCAAGTGTGGTTCTTTAAATTACAATCAAATAGAACTTAAAATTCAGTTTCTCAGTTTTACTAGCTCCATTCAAGTACTCAATAGCTTCATGTGGCTAGAAGCTAACATGTTAGACAAAGCAGATACAGAACGTTTCTACCATCATAGAACATTCTATTAAATAGCACTGCTTTGGGTAAAAAAATGCTTTTATCTTTATTTCTTGATTTAGTTTTAGATCGTATCAATTGCCTTAATTCTGTTTCTATTCAGATATATCTTTAAAAACTTTTAGAAAAGTTAAAATATACATACAGAAAAGCATATTTGTCACGAATATAAATCTTAATAACTTATTACAAAGTGAATAATCCATGTGACTGTCCCCAGAACAATAAATGGAACATTACCAGGAACCCAAACTCCTCCTTATTTCTAACCCTTCTCCAATATCTCATCTTCTATCATCATGGGTTAGTTTTGCCTGTTTGCAGTCTTTCACATCTGGCTTCTTTCGTACAAATTATGTATGTGGGATTCCTCCAGGTTTTTGTGTGAAGGAGAGTACATTGACTGAAATAATATTACCAGTTGTATTGTAATTCTTATTATATAAAAATACTAATATTTCTGTATAAATACTAATGTAAGAAAACTAATATTTGTTCATTCTACTAATTAGAGACACTTGAGCTGTTTCCAGTTTGAAGCTGTTATGAATAATGTAGTTATGAACATTCTTGTCCATGTATTTTGATGTGTGTGATTACACATTTCTGTGGGGTATGAAGGCAGGCATGGAACTGCTGGGTCACAGGTCTGACTATGCTTAGCTTTCGTGGAGCTTCCAGTGTACCATTTCACACTCAGCAGCTTCTGACAGTATCAGCAGTTGTTCTACAGCTGTCTGATATGCTTTGGCTCTCTGTCCTCACCCAAATCTCATGTCGAATTGTAATTCCCAATGTTGGAGGAGGGACCTGGTGGGAGGTGATTGGATCCTGGGGGTGGATTTCCCCCTTGCTGTTCTTATGATAGTTAGTGAGTTCTCACCAGATCTGATGTTTAAAAGTGTGGCGCTTCCCTCTTAGCTCTCTCTCTCTCTCTCCTGCTGCCAGTGAGGACATGCTTACTTCCCCTTTGCTCTTCTGCTATGATTGTAAGCTTCCTGAGTTCTCCCAGCCATACTTCCTGTACTGCCTGTGGAACTGTGAGACAATTAGACCTCTTTTTCTTCATAAATTACCCAGTCTCAGGCAGTTCTTTATAGCCATGTGAGAACTGACTAATACAACATCCTCACCAATTCTTGATACTCTGTTATATCATTATGTTTTAAATTTGCATTTCTCTAATAACTAATAAAGATTAACACCCTTTTAGACATCCATTGACTATTTGGAAATTCTTTTTGTGTCATGTGTCTCAATGTCTTCTCTGTTTTACTGTGAGATTTCCTGTCTTTTACAAAAATTGATTTGTAGGCATTTAAATTATTTTCTAGATATGAGACCCTTTTCGGTTACATGTGTTGCTAATAACATCTTCTCCCACACTATAGCTTGCTAACACCTTTTGATGAAGAAAAAGTTCATAATTTTCATATAACCCAATCTATTAATCTTTTCTTTTATGGTTAGTGCTTTTTGTGTTCTTATTTAAGAAATATTTTTCTACTCATTAATAAATATCTTATTTAATTTTCTAGATGCTTTATTATTTTGATTTTTTTACACACATCTAGAATCAAACTGGAGTTTATTTTTATGTAAGCTGTGAGGTAGAAATCAGATTTCACTTTTTTCAATATGGCTGGTTAATTGGATCAGTTGAATCTGTATTATGTATTTTAAGAACCATTCTTTCCTCATTGCTCTTCAGGGCCACCTGTGTCACAAGCTATATCTATATGTCTGTACCTATATCCATGTCCATATATGTCTGTTTCTGGATTCTCTGTTACAGGGATAGGCAAACTAAATCCCACTGCCTGGTTTTGTAAATAAATTGTACTGGAACACAGCCATGCCCATTCATTTGTGTATTGTCTATAGATACTTTCATGCCACAGCAGCACTGGAGTTGTTGTGACAGAGACCAGTGGACCTGCAAAATCTAAAGTATTCACTATATGGCCTTTTTGAGATAAGGTTTATGACCCTTGAATTCTGTTCCTTTTTCTTTTTAAAAAATTATTCTTGCACTGATGCTATACGGTCTTCATTGCTGTAGCTTTACAATCAGTCTTGATTTTTGGTAGAGTAAGCCTTTCAATATTGTTCTTCAAGATTGTCTGGGCTATTTGGGGGTCTTTGTATTTCCATGCAAATTCTATGCAGATACATTTTGATTATAAAAATATTTTTTTACAAATCACATAATTTTAGCAACTTGTTTTATAAATGACTCAATATATAGTGGAAATCTTTCCATAATATTAAATGTTCATCTACAATATTATTTTTAATGGCTTCATAATATTCAATTATGCAGATAAACTATAATTTATTCAGTCAAATAGATTGCTTGGCTATGTGTCTTTCCTATTTTCTTATCACCCCATTAAATTGTAAATTCCTTCTTTAGATAGTTGATACTCTTACACTAAGTAATTCCATTTAAGGGAATTAAACCAAAGTAAATTATCTTAAACAGGAAAAAAAACAGGAAGATGTTGATCATAGCATTGTTTATAAACATGAAAAACCAAAAATGGCAATTCACTGACACTTGATAAATGGTTATAGTACTTCCACTTATTGGAATATATAAAAATGTTTAAAACCATGATCAAGAAGACTGGGAAATTGTTATGGAAAGTTTTATGCAAAAAAAGTATGTGTACTCTTAGAGAGGCAGCTATACTCACCACTGTACCACCAGTGCCACACAGTGTGTGCTCTTTATGAGCATGAAAACATAGCCCTTAGGAAACGATCTAGAAGGATCTAGACCAAATCTAAGTTGGCTAATAAAAGGGTGCAGCATTTGTGGGGGAGGGAAGGTACAGTACTACATTCTCTTTTGTCTCACTCGAATATTTTCATATAACTTATGTTATCTTATAATAAAAACATTTGAAAATCACTTTCAAAAATAGGCTGTATGATGCATGAAATGATAAAATAGCAATGTCCTAGGGGAAAGATAAGCCTTCTGTAAAAAACAATCCCAGAGACTTGGTGTTAAGCAAGTCTATAAATAGATGCTAAGATTTAAAATGAGACTAACATCTCAGCTTGGCAGATGAATACAGCACAAGAGGGTGGAACCCACAGAGGACAACCCCAGTTTGACCAGATTTATTCCCTTAGTCACACTGGATACTCTGATTCCCAGCTCCTCAGTGAGATGAACTGGAGCCTCTGGGTCTTAGAGGCTGTTGAGTATGATCATAATGCACTGCTTGTGGTTCTTATTTCTGAGAGTGACTGCAAGGTAATCCTGGAAGAGACTAAATATAATGCTTGAAAATGCATAACGCGGGACTGTCTCGTGGGCATCTTGTGGAGACCATACAGATAAATCACAATCTTGTGGGTGGGATGGGATTTTTATCTGAAGAGGGTAAGAACCCCAACAGCCAATCATCTTAGATAGTGTTTATAAAGCGGTCTTTGGGCCATTGGAGAGGGAAGCACACCCCCAGCCTGGTGCTGCTGGGCCCAGACGCCGAGGGAGGTCTGAAGAAGTGGTGGTGGTGGACATGACCTATCTCTGGCCATAAGGAGGCAGAGGGAATGGAACAGCAACGTGATATAGTTAGTGCCAGGAGCAACAGCAACAGCAACAGGGCAGAAAGGTTGCTTTTATAGCAGTTGGCATCCATAGCTACAGGCAGTGTTTGCAGAACCAGACCTCTGACCTCAAGGGGCTCATGCCCCATTGCCAATGCCGTTATAAAAAATACTGATGACTGGGCCTCACACCAAACTAGTTCAATCAGATGTTAGGAGTACAACCCAGGCACCCATTTATTTCCCAACTCTCCAGGTGAGAACCACTGCTTTAGGATCCACACTTCCCCAGCACCCTTGGGCGTTGGACTCTCAGAACTGTATCCAATTTGAATTGTGCTGCCCTGCAGATTAACAGTGGGTAAGAGTTTCATTCTTCAACAAGCCACAGTCCTACAAAACCACTCCATTAGCCCTGGCGAGCTGCCAGCCCTTCTCTTCCTTCTTTGCCAGAAAATTAATGAGACCATTTATTGGAAGGTAGAAAACTAACCACTCCATCTTGTAGTGTCATGGGTCAAACTGTACACATTCTGCTATACTTATGCTTCCATCAGGAAGGAGTAAAGGGGAAGGACTCTTGCTTATGTGCCAGGCATTCTTTCCGCAGGTTGTTTCTCTTAATCTTCACAAAACACCCTGGAGAGTAGGTAATACTATTAATTTCTTTTGACAAAAACACTGAGACATAAAATGGCTAAGAAATGTGGCCAAAATTACATAGGTAGCGTAAGTGGTAGAACGGGGATTTGAACAAGGTTTATCTAACTCTAGAATTCATCTTGTGTCTTTCTCTTTATTATAACCCTTTCCCTCCTTCAGTTCATTGCAACACATAAAGTATTTAAAATAATGTCTGGCAGATTGCAAGTGCTCAATAAATATTAGCAATTCCTCCTGGGAGCTTACTGTGAGGAGGAGGGGAATCATGCAATCTGACCCTAAATTTCAGTAATTAAACTTTGTTAGCAAAAAAAGTATAGGCTGGAAGTTGGGGCTGGGTGAAGAAAATTTCCCAGCCTATGGCTGAAATCCTTAATCCAAGGATGTAATCTTAATCAACTCATTTATACAAAATAAAAGATGGAGATTCACCTTTGCTAAAACAGAATGCATGTGTTGGGTTAAGTTCTTTAAAAATGCAAAGGAAGTTCTAGAAATCATTAAACTCTTCTCTTAAGCAAATTCTTCATCCAGCAAAGGGCAGAATGGTCCATGAGTTTCAGGTATCTTGGTGATTTTTGTTGATGGTGCCTTCTTGGCAGGCATGTGGATTCCTTTGCAGTGAAAGGGCAGAAACAGCAGGGGAGGGCAGGTCTGAACCATGGCAGAGAATGAGAAGTCTACAGAAGAATCATCTCAGAACTGGCCCCTTGTTAAAACAAAGCACAGCCCCTCCTGAGGTGGAACAGAGCGGCTGTCTGGTGAATGAGTGCCTCTCCATCCCTCCTGAATTCTCCTTCCCTTTAGCAACCTCCCACTAGAATCCAGCTGTCACTGCTATCTAATCTCCTGAGGATGCTACACATTGCCTTTGAAGATTAGCCTTGCAGAAATGGAAATATCTTTTGAGACAGTCTGACTTCCCAAAGAAACTTTCCTAAATAATGAGAATTAAAAAGAGAGGAATTCTAGAAAGTATAAGCAACATATTTGTTTCTTTTATTCCACCGTAAGTGGCTTCTGTCCCCAAATTGTGGTTTCACGTTATGGGTCCTTTCTCCTCCCGCTTCTCACTTGCCAGGTTATTTGTTCACACAGAAACCTGTCTCCTAGGCATCCCTGACCCTTCAGGAAAATGACCAACTTCCCTTCCAGCATTCCCTTTCAGTCTAGCCTGTGGTCTTAGGGGCATGGCCGTGCTCTCTCCCTAAGCTAAGAAAAGGCCTCCGCTGGTTGATAGATACACACAAAAGAAACTTACTCCTCAGATGAGAATTCTGCTTCCTACTCACAAAGGTAGGCTTTGTCCATTTGGATTACAATGGAATAATATCTCAAGCACTAACAATACCTCCTCTATTAGACACACAATAACAGTAATAGTATTTTTTAAAATAAAGGAATCATGAGCATAGCAAAGACTTTTTTTCCTGATTCAAGTCCCCGTGCCGATAGGCCTTGTTATAGCATTACAAAGTGTCAACTAATAAAGTGGTGGATCCTTCATTTGTGATTTGCACGTTACTTAGAAGATGCAAGTTTTCTGGGATTTTAATCAAGAATTGCAAGTTCTCAAAACTGTGGTCTCTGCAAGCAAATATTATAGCAGTGGTGCAGACAGGAAGAGCTCTGTATTTGTTCATACTGCAAATGTACATTTTCATGTGCTCTGTAAACTCAAATAGCAAAGGATCAGTCAATAAGGGCTATAAAAGAGAGTGCCTGCCTAGTTTTGCAAAGTCACAGTAGATGGACACTTCCTATGAGGTAATAGCCATGGCCTCTGTGCAATGGTAGTGTAAAGTGACAGGAGAGGATAGTCTTACTAAAACACAGCTGAAACAGATATCAACAAAGGTGACTGAGAACAGAATGAATTACAAATAAACTAGAAATGAAGAAGCTGGATTAAAATCTTCGGAAGACTTACAAGCAGAACAGGCATTGCAGAAAATCAGAACACTAAGGTGGAGAACAAATTGCAGAGGGTCTCCCAGAATTCAGAGGAAACATAATGAAGAGATAAAAATAATATGAGATTAATATAGCCATTAAAAGAGAGAAAAGAAGTCCAACCTAAGAATGATAGATGTTTTTGATCAAAACAAAACAATTAGAATAGAAGTAATAACGCAAGTCGGAGGCCAAAGCAAGTGGATTATTTGAGGTCAGGAGTTGGAGACCAGCCTGACCAACATAGTGAAACCCTGTCTCTACCTAAAACACACACACACACGCACACACACACACACACACACACACACACAAATTAGCCAGGAATGGTGGCACACACCTGTAATTCCAGCTACTCTGGAGGCTGAGACATGAGAATTGCTTGAACCTGGGAGGCTGAGATCATGCCACTGATTTCCAGCCTGGGTGACAGAGTGAGACATCATCTCAAAAAAAAAGATGCCACTGGAAACTTTCCTAAGCTAAAAATCAAAAGGCCTTTATTTTTTTAAATAAACTTTTTATTTTGGAATAATTTTAGATTTACAGAAAAGTTGCAAGCGCAAAGTTCCTGGATGTCCTTTACCCAGTTTCGTCTATTGTTCATGGCTTACATATCCACAATGCATTTGTCAAAGGTAGGAAACTAACACTGACACATTACAATTAACTAAACTACAGACTTTATTCTGATTTCACCAGGTTTTTCACTAATGTTCCTTTACTGCTCCAGGATGGGATCCAGTATACCATGTTGCATTTAGCCTTTATATTTTTGTAAAAATAGAATTGTCGGCTGGGTGCAGTGGCCTATGCCTGTAATCCCAGCATTTTGGGAGGCTGAGATGCATAGATCACTTGAGCCCAGAAGTTTGAGAGCAGCTGGGGCACATAGCAAGATCTCCTCTCTATTTTTTAATTTAAAAAAATAGAATTGCAGTGGGAGACAAAAAGTTTCTCCTTAACCTCCTCTGCCCCACTCTCAGCTTTCCTGGTCTTTAATTTTTCCATTCTTCCTGAATTTTCTCCTTGACCTCAGTTGTGATGCACACCACAACCTCAGAACTCCTACTGATAATGGCTTTATTCTTCATACACTCTGTACTGGCTCAAGGGCCTTGGGTAATGTCTCACTCCATTCCCAGGACCCTCTCACCCTGTGCTGCCTCCTCAGGGAGCACCATTACCCAAGCATCCCCTGGCTTCTGGTAAAAAACCAGTCATCATTAATTTCTCCAGTACAGTGTATTCTGACTGAAAAGACAATTTAAGTCTAGAGAAGTCAAAAGAAAAATGAAAATAAAAAGACATTCATATTCACACACAACTCAATATGTCTCTCCCTTTATCTTGATAAATGTTAGACCCTTTGAGAATGCCATTATTTAAGTTTCACAAAAGAAAAAAAGTTCAATGGCTGGGTTTGGGGAGTGGGGTGGTTCTCTGCTGGGTATTGTTCTGTGAGTTTCCTGCAGCCTGGGATCTGACTCTCAACCCTGTAGGGTAAGGAACCTAAACCCATCAGCTTTCCACAGGTGGTCACACTTAAGGAATGCCCATGCATGCTTACAAAAATCTCTGAGAAGTGAGAATGAAATCAAACAACAATTTATTAATTTATAATTAGCAACACACCTGACAAATATGGCAGCTGTGTCATTGGGTAGGCCTGACCAGCCAGCTCCAACAGGAGCCACATTATCAGATGAGTTCTTGGTGAGTACAGAAGCAGAACAAGGGAGTTATGGAATTGAAAGCTGAATAACATTGGGCCCTGAAAAATGGATGCTTCCATTTCCCCAGTAAGGAAAGGCCTGTCCAGAGAAATAGGCCCTTACACAGCCTCACTGGGCACTTCTCCTCTGGGCATGATTTAGGCAGCACTTCTTTTCTTTGTGCCTCTAAGGCTAACTAGTCCTTTGTCTCATGCATGCATTCTTTAGATGTGACCATATTTTTCTTCAATTATTGTTGAGGTCTGGAAGCCATCTGGCTCTTTAAGATGATGATGGTTCTGATCAATTATATGGGGATCTGAATTTTAACCCCCAAAGAACTCACTTCCAAGTCCTGTGTTTGTGTGCATGAGCATGTGTGTGTTTCTGTGTGTGTGTGTGTGTGTGTGTGTGTGTGTGTGTGTGTGTGTGTGTGTGTGTGTTGGGGGGCTTTACCGTCACATATGCTATCTACATTCCCTTGAATACAACTCTCCCTGACCCCAGCAAAGTCAGGAGAACCTCAAATAGACGAGCGAGCACAGCAAGTGCCCACCATGTGCCAGGCCTGTGCCAGGCAAGACATATAGCAACAAACCAAACAGACCTAGTCCCTGTCCTTCTGGAGCCTGGGGTCTGGTGGGGACACTGCCATTAATAAAATAACCACACAAATTAGAGCAAGAGACTTCAGAGAGTGCTGTGAAGGACACGGAGAGGGAACAGTCTAATGAGAAGCCTGCTCTAGTGCTGGAGGGCAGGGAGGGTTTTCTTGAGAGGGTGACACTTGAGCTGGTATTTAAAGCTTGAGTAAAATTAACTAGAGAAAGCCGAGAAGACAGAGGGCGGGACATTCCCAGACCTGCTCTCTGCCTTTCTCCATCCTGCTCTCTGGCCTTGGAGGCTGGCCACCTAGGATTGCATCGCTAGCTCCCTGACTTCTCTGGCTCTTCAGTGGGGAGTCCCAGCTCCCTAGATATTCAGAGGGAAGAAGGACTGTGAGTGGTGTGCATTCCCTATCTTCCTCCCTGTGGCATGCCTCCAATTTACTGGGTTTTTGAAGGAAAAGTTGCTATTGCTGCTGCCTTTCCAGCAGTGCTGTCCTCTGACCTGGGAGAGAGAGTCCCTTGCATGGATACCATGCCTTGGACTTCTGTCCTCCAGCCGCATCACTGCCCATGGTGTAAGAGCACCCTCCTCCCACGCGTCTGCATGGCCATGCCTTTTGTACGCATGTCTCTTCCAGAATGTGAACTGCTTCTGCAGGGTCCTCTGCCCTAGGCCTGAGGGCTTGACCAAAGAGTATGTGTTGTGTGTGTGGTAGGTTCTGGGAGCAGCATGGGCATGAGGCCTGGGGTGCCCCCCCATACTAATAAAGCCTCCTGAGGTTGCCAGAAAAGATAGGGGTGGGGAGAGAAGGAGGTGAGCTGGGAGTCCAGGGTTGGGGCCCAGATGTTTCCTTTCTGCCATGTTCTGGGCAGTCTGGGACTTCCAAATTCCAACTTCATCTTCAAAGTTGTTATAAAGGTATATTTTCCAAGGTCAACAGCTAAGATACATTTTGTTGAGTGGTTTGTTAGTTTGAACGATAACTTTTAAATGTCTAAACATATGGTTTGGAGGATTTCCAATTGTTTCTCTTGTTTTGGGCCCCACAAATGTGTGGGATGCGCTTGCCTTCCAGTAAACACTCTCTCCCTCCTCCCTTTGGGTCTCGGAGTGGGGCACCCCAGGCTACAGAACAATCCCTTACGCCCACACCTTTGTAATGATGCTTTATGAACAGACCCCCTCAAATTGTTCTATTTTCAATGGACTGTTTCCTGGCAGGACCCTGACTGATTCTGCAGGTGTTTTAGGCAGAGGGAACAGCCTGTGAACATCCCCTCCCTCAACTCACACACAATTTTATATTTCACCTTTCAGTTATTCTATAAGCCATTAGTTGTTGGAAGAAAGATGAGGAGAGATGCTAAAATGGGCAGGAGAGCCAAGGGTTTTTGTGGCTATTAAGCCAGTGTGTGTGTGTATCTGCAGAGGGGGTGCAGTAACTCAGCTCCTCAGTGCTCTTTCTCTTACTCGTGGCCCTTCCCCCTACCAAAAGGGAACACACCCTTAGCCCCTTGCAGGGCCTGGCTAGCAGAAGCTCACCCCTGGTGCCTTCAGATGCCTCCAGAATCCCAGTGGTTCCCATTGCCAAAGCAGGGGGAAGGCAGCACTTTCCCTTGATCTCTCAAGCCCTTCCTTCCAGGAAAACTGGACTCTGTCCCCTCCTGCCCCCTTCAGGGACACTGTTCCCCAGTTTTTCTCACCTCCTAAGTTCCCTGGGAAATAAGCAAATGTCCCTCCCTCTAAGCAGGCTCGTGAAGCCACATCACTGTGAAACCAGCACAGATGAGGGTGGTGTACACAAACCTAGCAAGCACCTCCTGTGGTGTCATCAAAATATAATATTGATTTTATCACCCACACCCCTTTTGCAATTTATTCAGCAGGGATAAATTTCCCCCTGCCCAGGATAAAATCACTAGCAAGCTCACAATTATTCTGCTCATTTTCATGTAATAGGTACTCTAAATTGCATGTGCACTCTAATTTATAATAGTAATCAAAATGTTCAGTCCCAAACTCTAATCTTTATTTAGTGTGGTGCTGTCTACCCTATTCTCAGCTTGCGCTGCCTTTAGGATGGGAGACTGCAGAGGGAAATGGGGAGGGTGTGGCTGGTGTCCCCAGGTCTGCCCCTTGGGCTCCTCCATTGTCCAACCTCCTCAATTGGCAGAAGGATGGAGTTAGGTGGATGTAGGAAAGGCCTCACCTAAAATGTGGGGTCTCTTCTAGAGTCAGCCTTTCTGGGCCTGGCAGATGTTGGAGCTGACTTTTTCTCCTCTGGGTGCTTTCTTAGATCCTCTGGGTGCTTTCTTAGATTCTCTGGGATTTTCTATGGGGCTCCCCTTATGTGAATTTGTTCACCCAAAGACATGCATTTTTTATGGGTGGTAAATCCTTGCCCTCCAGTCAGATGTTGGAACCCCAAGCTGTCTTTCTTGTGTTCCATAGGAAAGCGTGTTCCATGGGAAAACACATATTCTTGCTTGGACATGCAAGAAATCTAAAGGCAGTAGCATCCTCATGGCTCCGCCGGGAAAGTGGGTAGTCAGCCTCTTGATCTTCCCGTCGTCTGATTCCCCAGGTGTGTCCTTGTGTGTGCATGCACGCTTGCCTATATGCATGTGTAGGAGAGGGATGTTAAGTTCTCTGGGTAGCCCAGAGGAAGCCCTTGCTTGCCACCTGTGTGGTGAGCAGACAAACACCCAGGCACTCATCTCCTACCAGGGGCCAGTGTGGGGACAAACAGCACTACCCAAACTTCCCTAAAGAGCCCTTTCTCACAAAATTGCTCCTCGAAAAGAGCAAGTAAGTTCTGGAGATAGAGAATGGTGGCCAACTATTCCTGCCGAAAATGTACCTATGGTGACTAGGGTGTCACTTTGGAATTTCACATCTATTGCATCTTGGTGTCTACTAATTACTTTGACTTGTTGATAAGTAATCAAAGTCCTTCTTTCAACCCCAGTCAGGAGAGCCGAGTTTTCACAAATACTCTTTTCAAATCACTCAAGGAAAGCCCAGTTCCTTTTCACTGTTAGCTAGATAGGAGAGAAAGGAAAATATGTGAAAGCAAGAAGGGAAGTAGCCAAAATACAAGGAGGGACTAGAAGAGTTGGGAAGAGAGGTAATCAGGAGAGAGGTGCAGAGAATGGAAGCAGATTCCCTCCAGTTTGAGAAGAAATACTCCTGACACAGCTGCCTTGTTGGGTGGGGCTGTCTGTACTCCTTTGATGACTCTGCTAGATGTCCATTCCAGCTCTAGGAAGGGGCCTGTATCTCCCTGTCCAAAAGAATACAACAAGAGAGAAAACTTTTGTGACTCAGGTTGAAGGACCAGGATAGAATCGTGGTAATGTGGATTAAGGGGAGAGAAAGGCTGAGAATAATTCTGCTTGGGGCCACAGCAATGCCCCGTTATTGTGCCTGGGTCTAACAGGCTGGAATGGATGAGAAGTCTGATGCCAAAATGATGCTTTTTCCCTTTGAAAGTAAGCTTCATCATCTTGGCATCAGATTTCTCATCTGTAATACCAGAAGCTAGCAGATGTGAATAACAATTTGTAGGTCACCGAGAGAAAAGAATTGAAGCCCCCAAATCCTGTACTCAGTCAAGATATATCCTTGCTGATATGCAAGGATTCAGTGAATATTTCACATCCTCCATCTGAGGAAAATATTTAAAAATTACAGCAAGGATCTCAAGATAGGGAAATGGGCAAGGAGCCTTATAATCTATAGTTGAATCTAAATGGATTAGTTATTCATTTTACAGGTACCTATTTTGCACTTAGAGCCAGGCACTATTCTATGCACTAGGTAGCAAACAAGACAGACAGTCGATGTGGTGGGATGTACATTGTAGTAGAAGGAGACAAAAAGATGTATGATTTAAAGTAAAGATAAGTTCAATGAGGAAAACTAACCCAGGTAAGGAGGTAGTGAGGGAAGAACTAGTGGGTATGGGCTGCTATTTTAGAGAGAGTGGTCTGGCTTTGTGGGGAGGAGGCAATGGAACAGAGGCCTAAACGAAGTAAAGAAATAAGCCCTGAAGGCATTTGGCCAAGGAGAGCTCCAAACAGAGAAGCACTAGAAGGGGAACAAGCTTGGTGTATGAATCAGAGAAACAGCAAGATGGCCCTTCAAAGTTTTCTGGAATAGGGTAGGAGGCTGGGCCTCTATATGCTTACATAGATTCATCAATGAGTGGGTAGTGTAATTCTTGTGAGGCAAGGGACTGAACTGTCTGCCACTGCCACTCCCCTGAGCTGAGGGAATGAGTGTTTCAGTCTCGGACATGCTGGCCTGGGCAGCACACCACAGCATCCACTACAGAGCGGGTTCTAATATCATGGTAAAGCTCTTACCTCCAGACTCTGGCACCTGGGTTTGAATTCTGGTTTAACTGCCTGTCAGCTGAATGACTTTTCAGCAGGTTCCTTAATTTCATTTATGAAATAGTGATAATGATCTTGTCTAGCTCAAGTTTTTTTGCAACAACTTATTGAGTCAATCCGTGTAAAGCATTTACACCAGTAGCAGACATATAGGAAACACTCAATATATGTTAGCTATTGAAATTATGCTAGTTCCTATATTTCCTGGTGCAAACTTAAAATTTATTATTTATAGATTTTTTTTTTTTTTTGAGACAGGATCTCACTCTGTCACTCAGGCTGGAGTGCAGTGATATGATCATAGCTCACTGCAGCCTCAAACTCCCAGGCTCAAGCAGTACTTTCACATCAGCTTCTTGAGTAGCTGGGACTACATGTGCATGCCACCACGACTGGCTAATTTTTGTAGTTTTTATAGAGACAGGCTCACACTATGTTGCCCAGGCTGGTCTCAAACTCCTGGGCTCAAATGATCTGCCCACCTTAGCCTCCCAAAATGCTGGGATTACAGGTGTGAGCCACTGTGCCAGACCTATATGTCTTTATTGTAGAAAATGCTCTATGTTTCTTCAAAACTCCTGAGCAATGAGGGGGTTGATTCTAGGTCTTGGATCTGATCTTTATTATTATAAAACATGGGGATCAGCCCAGGCACTCAACAGCAATACTACATCCTTTGAGGCCCATTGGGTGTTGGCCTGAGTTACTTAGCAGCTGCCTCACAGCTGGGCTATGCTGGGTCCTGGAACGGGGCAGAAGCTGAACGTGGAGCAAAAATAAGATGAGGTTTGGCAAACGATAGTAAGTAGTAAGATAGTAAGATACATGCAAACCTTGCTTCCAAAATATGGCTTCCTAGCAAAGCCAAGGATATTATATTATCATTATAAGGAGATTTTCTGTTTCCTGTGTAGAACCCTGCCAATAGGCTAAATGACAAAGAAAACATGGTGACAGCTTGCTGTGTCCCTGACTCCATTATGCAGCCAGTGCATGAAATGAGTCTCCTTTGAAAATAAACAGTTATTCATCAAGTTGTTGCTCTCTAGCATGGTATCATTATCTTCCCAAAGTTATGAAGGAAATTATAGGCTCCCAACAAAAAGAGCATGATGTAAAGATGGGTTTTGGCAGCATCAGTTTGTTCTGAGGGAAACCTGCCTCTCCCTGGGCTGCTCTTGCCACTAAACACACACGTTTCAATCTGACCCATGATGTACATGAGAGAGGAAGGGAAACCTTGGGGAGAAGAAAGTCTTTCAGAGGTTGGTGGCAACATTTTTTATTGCTCCACTCCAAGACTGAGTGGGTCCAACCTCAGGCCTCCAACTATCAGGAGGTAGGAATGGGTCAAAGGGATATGAGATCAGGTGAGAGGCCAGGACTGGCCAGAGGACACAGGCATTGACCATGGAGGAGACAGAACACATCAGTGCAGAGCTGGCGTTGACTCTGAGTGCAGAGCCCTGCAGTATGTTACTGAAAACCAGAGATCCTTCTTTCAGTCTACATTATTTCTTGTTCAGAGCTAAAGTCTAGAGGAGCAAAACACATCAGCTATATTCAGTAATTTCTGTCATAGGATAAATTAGTGTCTCAGAGTTTTACCTAACATGGGAGCATCCTCATTCATAGCAGGTGAGACAGCCTCCTTCTTCCTGGGGAAAAAAAGCTACTTGGCTTAACCCTCTCTGTGTCGCTCCTCTCTATGGACACACCATGGTGGATCTGTGCTTTCTTTTTCCTCATGCACCCGTGACAGAGGAACAGGCATCCCTACTCTTGTCTGAAGTGAATCCTTTTTACCTGGTTCTTTTCTTTCAACGTGTGTTTTCAATTCCCTCCTATCCCTGTGGCAATCTTGCTGCATCAAGTATCATTTTATCATCTTGCAAATAAAATACTTGGCATGACACTTGACACCTAGAATTCAGCTCTAGTTGGCTACTACTACTGTCATTATTATCACCAAGAAGATGCTAGTAAGTTATTTTCACATGTAGTTAAGCCTGTGTCTTCCACTACTTATAACGGTACAGCTACTGAGTATGTGCTATGTAAGTGTTTGCTATCTTAATCATTCTTCTTGTTATTATTGTTATCCACCAAGCATTGCTTAAGGAGAATACTAGAGCATATGCCCAATAAGTCAGGTAGGTCTAATTGTGAAGAATTTTAAAAACACAATAAAATCCCTTCACAGGGCGTTATGAACTCTGATGATAGACAATTATAAAACAGTGCAGGTATCAGACTTTAGGTTTTGCACATGGATGTACTACTATTGATTGTCATCTCTGGTAGTGGGCATGAAAAGAGTCACGAGGGAGGTGAGGTGAGCACCCTCATGTAAGTAATGACCCACCCTAATGTAACAACAGTGACAAATTGGTCCATCAAATCTTCAACAATGTCCTGCTGTCTTTACCTTCACCAAACACAAGCTCCCATGGCCCCCATTGCTCCAAACTCAGCCATTAGCTCAGAATCCCTCCTCAACCTGACATTCTATGGTCTTCTGCAGCACAAACAGACTTCGGGAAGGGAGAATCTACCTTCAATTATTTCTTCCTCTTTTTCGTCTACTGGCACCTGCTCCCACTATTCTAACCAAACTACCCTTCCACTTTTGACTCCTTTGTAGTGTACATGCAAATAGACATGAAATAATTTTTAAAGTTGCAGTGTTAGTAGGGGGAAATAGCAGAGTGATGATATAATAGCAGAATTAATCAGAGATTTCAGTTTATTTAGAGCAATGGTAAATGAAAAGTAATTACTAGGAAAATAAGAAAATTATAAAGGGAAATTCCTTTGTCATTATAACGGAAGCCAAGATGGTAGCTGTGAGCAGACACAGATGGTGGACATGTGCTTCAGGAAAGGCTGGCACCATGAAGGAACAGAGACGCTTTATTGTTCACAATTCTGCATGCTCTAGGAATGTAGTAGAGATTGTCCAAGAACTGATAATAGAAGTACCAGGTAAGAAAAGTTCTGCAGAGAGCAATGGAGATACTCCTAGGATCTGAAAAATACCCTTTTCCTCCTTTTGTTTTTCCTCAGATTTTGGGTTTATAAATATACTTGCCTTCAAGTTAGAGTAGACTTATTAGCATTGATTAGATGATTTAATATCTATGACGTATTTTCCGTGTTAATTAACTCCTCTCTATGACCTTGTTCTTTACAAAAGTTCTCACAAAGAACAGGAAGGACACAATCAAGTTTCATATGACAAATATTCCCAAATCTGTTGGGAAAAGAAGAGCCCCTCAAGACAATCTTTCTCAGAAGAAGTGGCCTCAAAAACTTGTGGAAGTTTTCTCATGTCACACATGATTGCCGTTTCCACTCCTGGGCTGATAGCACCACCAAGCCCCAGCCAGGCTTAGAGTCTTCGATTTATGGCCCTATTCTTTTCTGGTCTGGGTTATTCAAAGGTCAGCTGAACTAATAGATGAGGGATGCTTTGCAGTTTATATTTAATTTAAAATGTGTGATGCCTGTCAGACTTATTATTTTTAAAAGGAAGCTCTGATTAGAGCAGAAATGCTATTTTAGAGATGATTCTATGACTGGTTTTAGAAAATAAATCAGATATGATTCAGAAAGATAGAGATGAAATTCATGACATGTGAAAAAAGGGACCAAAATTCTCAAATATACTCCTGCTATATATAAAAAGATTCTCTGAAATATTTCACCCAAGTCTTTGGAGGCCATTAAGAAAGTGCCCAGCCAGGACTAAAAAGTGCATTAAATGGTTATTTCTACACAGCAATTGAATTATAACATCAATCTCTACCTAACTTGGATCACATTGAAGCAGGTTATTTTTTAAATTAGATACAAGTGTTCTGGTTTAAAAGGTGGCTGGCTAGTAAGGCCTAACACAACCTCCTCCAACCTCTCAATACAATTCTATGAAGATAGAAAATATGACAAATGCACATTTTTAAAAACTGCAAACTAGGCCTGACACACAACTACTAGAATCTGGGACAAATTAATAACCTCAATGCCAACAGAATTGGCCCAAGAATACAGATTTTGTTTTACCCTTGCTCTGATAGTAGAAGCAGAATAAGTCTGCTAGGCTAAAACCAATCATAGAAATAATAGTATTAATAGTTTTCTTAGTCCACTTATGTTGCAATAAAGGAATACTTGAAGCTGGGTAACTTGTAAAGAAAGGAGGTTTCTTTGGCTCTTCGTCCTGCAAGCTGTACAAGAAGCACGGTGCCAGTATCTCCTTCTGGTGAGGGCTTTAGGCTTCTTCCATTCATTGTGGAAGGGGAAGGGGAGCCAGCCTGCAGAGATCACATGGTGAGGAGAGAGGAGGTAAGAGAGAGGGAAGGAGGTGCCAGGCCCTTTTCCACAACCAGTTACTGTAGGAACTAAGAGGGAGGATTCCCTCAGTTCCATGAGAATGGCACCAAGCCATTCATGAGGGATCTGCCCCCATGATCCAAATGCCTCCCACCAGGCCCCACCTTCAACACTGGGGATTAAATTTCAACATGAGGCTTTGGGGATAGGGTAGGGAAACAAACTATATCCAAACCATAGTAGTAGTTAACACTTACTGAGTACTGACTATGTACAAGACACTGCTCTAAGCATTTTGCACGAATTGTCATTTAATTCTCTCAACGACCCTGTAGAGTGGAAACTATTATTTCCTCCACTTTGCAGATGAGGAAACTGAGGCACAGAGAGGCTAAGTATCTTGCTCAGGTTCTCAAAGATAGTATGTAATAGAACCAAGATTAAAATCAGTACACTTTACTTAGTTCCTCCTTCATTTCATGATTGCAATCCAGGAAGACAAGGTCTTTCTATCAGATATCTAGGTAGCCATATCTCTACAGTGTCCAGTGATAACAAAGCGTATTGTCATAAAATTTAGTTCCAAATTGCAAAGCATCAAGCCAGAAAAAGAAAAAAAAATGCTTACAAATATAAGAAACTGATAGTTGTACTATTATTTGAATGATGTCTACAGATAAACGAGGACCTTAATCCAAATCAAACCAAATAGAAACCTAGGATTATAGGGAATTCAAGCAATATATATATGGTGTAACATATGATATTATAAACAAAAATGTAACTTATTTCAAAATAGTTGAGAAACATTTACAAAACTGATCTTATACTAGACCATAAAAGCAATTCAATAAATCCTCAAAAGTAGATTGTACTATCTTTCTCCCTAAAATGCAGTGAATCTAGAAATCAAGAATAAAAATTTAAGGATAACTACTCAACCTCATGGAAATAAAAAACATGCTCCTAAAAAACTATCACTAAGAGAGAAAATCAAAGGTATCATTATAGATTATTTAGAAAATTGCAGCGAAAATACAGTACATAAAAATTCATGGGATGTTTTCAAAGCTGTCATCATAGGCAAATTCATAGTATCAAGTGATCTCACTGTTTAACAGCAGCAAAACAAAAATAAAATAATATTCCTTATTTGACTCAATAACTTAGAAAATAAACAACAACATAAGAGAAGCAGAAACATAGTAGAACTGTTATATATAGTGGAGACTATAGAATTATTTTCTCCCATTGAAGTACTCATGATGCCTGACCCTGCTTAACTTCCAAGATCAGACTAGATCAGGCACTTTTAGGGTGGTATGGCTATAGACTATAGAATTATTTTCTTAATGCCGATTTCTAACTTAAGTTTCACTCATTTTTTTTTCCTATGGGAACTGAAAAGTTAAATAATTAACTCCCTAGAATGTCTTGTAGTTAGAAATAAACATGCAACATGGTCCTTATTACTAGGATATAAGTGGAAGGTGATTGAGGAGTCCTCTTGGAATACTCTTGCTTTAATGTTAAAGAAATGATCCAGACAGAGCTGGTTCCATGCAGCCCACCACATTTTCTGTCTTGAATGATCCCTTGATGTCTGAGATCGTAATAGCCATCTTGGGACCATGCCACCACAAACATGAAGAGGAAAGCTAATGGGCTAGGAATGCCACAAACATAAAGAGGAAAGCCAATTTGAAAAGTGAGGTGAGTCTAGATCTCATTGATTTAATCAGTAAATGACCCAATATTTAGGCAAGATTTTATAATTTATACTGCATTTTCATAGACAGTTTCTCATGTATTAAATGCTGACCTGTTTTAGGTCCTTTTAATCTGACCATGGAGAAAATCTTAAAAATGTCATTGAGCACTAGAGTCACCTTGCCTCTTTAGATCTCTCTTTCCTTGCTTTAAGAATACTGTGGTAGAAAGCAGGTATCACTTAGGCCTGTTCTATGTCCCTGCCAAATCTCATGTTGAATTACAATCCCCAGTGTTGGAGGTGGGGCCTGGTAGAGGTGATTGGATCATGGGGGTGGCCCTTCAAGAATGGGTTAGTACCATCCCTCAGTGCTGTTCTCATGAGAGTGAGTGAGTTATCCTGAGATATGGTTGTTTAAAAGTGTATAGCACCTCCCTCCTCTCCCCTTTCTCCTGCTCTGGCCATGTAAGACATGCCTGTTTCCCCTTCACCTTCTGCCATGATTGTAAGCTTCCTGAGGCCTCTCCAGAAGCAAAAGCCACCATGCTTCCTGTACAGCCTGCAAAACCATGAGCCCATTAAATCCCTTTTCTTTACAAATTACCCAGTCTCAGACATTCCTTTGTAGCAGTGTGAGAATGGACTAATACAGCCTGAGACTCCAAACATCAGTATTTGAGATGTCTGTCTGCCCTTTATTTATTTATTTTTTTGGGGGGGGATGGAGTTTCGCTCTTGTTACCCAGGCTGGAGTGCAATGGCACGATCTCGGCTCACCGCAACCTCCGGCTCCTGGGTTCAGGCAATTCTCCTGCCTCAGCCTCCTGAGTAGCTGGGATTACAGGCACGCGCCACCATGCCCAGCTAATTTTTTGTAGTTTTTTTTAGTAGAGACGGGGTTTCACCATGTTGACCAGGATGGTCTCGATCTCTGGACCTCGTGATCCACCCGCCTCAGCCTCCCAAAGTGCTGGGATTACAGGCTTGAGCCACCGCGCCCGGCCCTGTCTGCCCTTTATTAACACTTGACCCTAGGTGGATCATTTCATGTCTTTGTGCTTCATTTTTCTCATCTTCAAAAAGAAGGATTCCTAAGGTTTCAGTTCACTTTATTAGTCTATAATTCTTATATGAAGTGTCCATTTTCTTCATGTCCAACATTTTTTCTTTCCTGGTTCCTTTGAAATGTCAACAAACATCTGTGCCTTTGCAGGGTATCTGCAAATATCATTACACAAATGTGCCTTAACAAGTTCACATCAGAAAAGGACTGAATTTTTTTTGCCCTGACAATCGTAAACATTAGGCAAATCTGGATTTCCATTTCATTTTACCAGAAACTTTGGGATCTAGCATCTCCCTTCCTACTTTATCCCCCTTGAATGACGGTTTGCCACACTGCTGCAAGGGAACTTTATAAATAAGTACACAGATATTAGGCCTTATGTTAAAGGGCAAGTCATAGTACTCCAAGATCAGTAAACAATGTCTCAAATAAACACTTCCCAATGAGTTAGGAGAAACAAGTAGCAGAGAGATCATGCCCCCAATTTCTCTGAAGGAGACCAGGCCTTGAGCAACTATTTACAAGAATATGCTTTTCATTTGACCCTCACACTAAATCCTGGTCCCCCTAGTAAAAGCTATAGCACTTTAAATAAAATGAGCTCCTTATAGAACACAGTTTGATTAAGTCTTGAGTTGCTTCATCTGAGGTCTGTTCTGGATAAAGCTTGCTAAGTTTTTGAGGCTTCCAGGAGTCTTTGTCAAACAAGAAGTTAGGAAAAGAATAATATGTATTAAGAACCAACCATAGTATGGTTAAAGCCAATTATATCCATTCACTCACAGAAATCTTGTGAGCTAGCTCACAAATGAGAAAAATATCTCACTTAACCTCTCAAAGAGGTTAAGTGAGATATCCTAGGTCATACAACTAGGCAGGTTTGCCTAATAAATCTATGATCGTTCTACTGCACTGTGGCTATCCAGACCTGGGGAATTCCAGGTAGGTTTCAGTCCCTCTTCATTCTGTTGCTGTAGGGTCATATATTCATTCACCAAACATTATTGAGTGCCCTGTATGTGTCATGAACTGTGCTAGGCTCTGGAAATTCATTATTGAACAAAACAAAAACAGTGGAGAAGACAGATAGTAAACAAAATAAGAAGTCAGACACCTTGTGTGGGAGCTGTGATGTGTTAAGAAAAATGGTGGGATTCATTGACAGAGGAGAGCAGTTTCAGATGTGGTAATTAAAAAAATTTTTTTTTATTTCAATAGGTTTTTGGGGAACAGGTGGTATTTGGTTACATTAATAAGTTATTTGGTGGTGATTTCTGAGATTTGAGTACACCCATCACCCAAGCAGTGTACACTGTACCCAATATGTAGTCTTTGATCCTTTACCACCCCAAACCTTTCCCCTGAGTCCCCAAAGTCTTATGTATCATCCTTATGCCTTTGCATCCTCATAGCTTAGCTCCCATAAATGAGAACACAAAATGTTTGATTTTCCATTCCTGAATTACTTCACTTAGAATAATAGTCTCCAATTTCATCCATGTTGCTGTGAATACCATTATTTCATTTCTTTTTATGGTTGAGTAGTATTGTGTGTGAGTGTGTGTGTGTGTGTGTGTGTGTATACCACATTTTCTTTATCCACTCATTTATTGATGGGCATTTGGGCTGGTTCCATATTTTTACAATTGAAATTGCAAATTGTGCTGCTACAAACATGTGTGCGCAATTATCTTTTTCATATAATGACTTATTTTCCTCTGGGTAGATACCTAGTAGTGGGATTGCTGGATCAAACAGTAGATTGACTTTTAGTTCTTTAAAGAATCGCCACACTGTTTTACATACTGGTTGTACTACTTTACATTCCCACCAACAGTGTAAAAGTGTTCCCTTTTCACTGCATCCATGCCAACATCTATCATTTTTTGATTGTTTGATTATGGTCATTCTTGCAGGAGTGAGGTGGTATAGCATTGTGGTTTTGATTTGCATATCCCTGTTAATTAGTGATGTTGAGCATTTTTTCATATGTTTCTTGGCCATTTGTATATCTTCTTTTGAGAATTGTCTATTCACTTTCTTAGCCCACTTTTTGATGGGATTGTCTGTTTTTTTCCTTGCTGATTTGTTTGAGTTCTTTGTAGATTCTGCATATTAGTTCTTTGTCAGATGCACAACTTGTGAAGATTTTCTCCCACTCTGTGGGTTGTCCGTTAACTCTGCTAGTTATTTATTTTGCTGTCCAGAAACTCTTTAGTTAAGTCCTATCTACTTATTTTTGTTTCTGTTGCATTTGCTTTTGGGTTCTTGGTCATGAAGTCTTTGCCTAAGTCAACGTCTAGAAGGATTTTTATGATGTTATCTTCTAGAATGTTTATGGTTTCAGGACTTAGATTTAAGTTTTTGATCCATCTAGACTGGATTTTTGTAAGGTGAGAAATGAGGATCCAGCTTCATTCTTCTACATGTGAATAATGTTGCCAATTATTCTAGCACCATTTGTTGAAAAGGGTGTCCTTTCCCCACTTTATGTTTTTATTTGCCTTGTCACAGGTCCATTGACTGTAAGTATCTGGGTTTATTTCTGTGTTCTCTATTCTGTTCCATTGGTCTATGTGCCTATTTTTATACCAGTACCAGGCTGTTCTAGTGACTACAACCTTATAGTAGAGTTTGAAATTGGGTAATGTGATGCCTCTAGATTTGTTCTTTTTGCTTAGTCTTGCTTTGGCTATGTAGGCTCTTTTTTGGTTCCATATGAATTTTAGGATTTTTTTTCTAGTTCTGTGAAGACTGATGGTGGTATTTTAATGGGAATTGGATTGAATTTATAGATTGCTTTTGGCAGTGTGATTATTTTCACAATATTGATTCTACCCATTCATGAGCATGGGATGTGTTTTGATTTGGGTCATCTATGATTTCTTTCAGTGGTGTTTTGTAGTTTTCCTTATAGAGGTCTTTCACATCTTTGGTTAGATGTAGTCCTAAGTATTTTATATTTCCTGTAGCTATTGTGAAAGGGATTGCATTCCTCACTTGATTCTTGGCTTGGTCTTTGTTGGTGTATAGCAGAGCTGTTGATTTGTGTACATTAATTTTGTATTCTGAAAACTTTGCTGAATTCATTTACCAGTTCTAGGAGATTTTAGGTTGAGTCTTTACGGTTTTCAAGATATATGATCATATCATTAGCCAACAGTGACAGTTTGACTTCCCTCTTTCCCAATTTGGATG
>NW_016107354.1:3823947-3843167 GCF_001604975.1 Cebus imitator
TCGGGCTCTGGGGTATGTGCACATATCCTGCATCTTTCAGGATTGTTGCATAAGTACATACATGTCACATTCCCCCCACCTCCCCATTGCCTAAATCAGGCATTTCTCCCTTTGTTATCCCTCCGCATCCACCCTTCCTCCCACTGTCCCTTCCCTCTGCTCCCCTCCACCTCCCCACCTAACCCAGTGAGTGTTGTTCTCTTCCCTGTGGCCAAGTGTTTTCATTGTTCATCACCTGCCTATGAGTGAAAACGTGTGGTGTTTGGTTTTCTGTTCTCATGTCAGTTTGCTGAGAATGATGGTTTCTAGATTCATCCATATCTCTACAAAGGACACAAACTCATCATTTTTTATGGCTGCATAGTATTTGATGGTGTATATATGCCACATTTTCTTTGTCCACTCCATCATTGATAGGCATTTGGGTTGATTCCAGGTCTGTGCTATCTTAAACAGCACTGCAACAAACATATATGTGCATGTGTCTTTATAATAGAATAATTTATAAACATTTGGGTATATACCCAGTAATGGGATTGCTGGGTCAAATGGCATTTCTATTTCTAGATCCTTGAGGAATCACCACACTGTCTTCCATAATGGTTGAACCAATTTATACTCCCACCAACAGTGTAAAAGTGTTCCTTTTTCTCCATATCCTCTTCAGCATCTGTTATCTCTAGATTTTTTAATGATCACCATTCTAACTGGCATGAGATGGTATCTCAGTGTGGTTTTGATTTGCATTTCTCTAATGACCAATGATGATGAGCATTTTTTCATGTTTCTTGGCCGCATAAATGTCTTCTTTTGAAAAATGTCTATTCATATCCTTTGCCCACTTTTGAATGGGTTTATTTTTTTCTTGTAAATCTGTTTTAGTTCTTTATAGATTCTGGATATTAGCCCTTTGTCAGATGGGTAGATTGCAAATTTTTTTTCTCATTCTGTTGGTTGCTGATTCACTCTAATGATTGTTTCTTTTGCTGTGCAGAAGCTCTTAAGTTTAAATAGATCCCATTTGTCTATTTTGGCTTTTGTTGCCATGGCTTTTGTGTTTTAGTCATGAAGTCCTTGACTGTGCCTATGTCCTGAATGGTTTTGCCTAGGTTTTCTTCCAGGGTTTTTATGGTGTTAGTTGTTATGTTTAAATCTTTAATCCATCTGGAGTTAATTTTTGTATAAGATGTAAGGAAGGGGTCCAGTTTCAGCTTCCTGCATATGGCTAGCCAGTTTTCCCAATACCATTTATTAAATAGAGAATCCTTTCCCCATTGTTTGTTTTTGTCAGGTTTGTCAAAGATCAGATGGTTGTAGATGTGTGGCATTGCGTCTGAGGCCTCTGTTCCATTGGTCTATATCTCTGTTTTGGTGTCAGTACCATGCTGTTTTGATTACTATAGCATTGTAGTATAGTTTGAAGTCAGGTGGCATGATGCCTCCAGCTTTGTTCTTTTTCCTTAGCATTGTCTTGGCTATGCAGCCTCTCTTTTGGTTCCATATGAAGTTTAAAGTGGTTTTTTTCCAGATCTGTGAAGAAGGTCAATGGTAGCTTGATGGGGATAGCATTAAATCTATAAATTACTTTGGGCATTATGGCCATTTTCACAATATTGACTCTTCCTAACCATGAGCATGGAGTGTTTCGCCATCTGTTTGTGTCCTCTCTTATTTCCTTGATCAGTGGTTTGTAGTTTTCCTTGAAGATATCTTTTACATCCTTTGTTAGTTGTATTCCTAGGTATTTTATTCTCTTTGTAGCAATAGTAAATGGGAATTCACTCATGATTTGTCTCTGTTTGTCTGTTGTTGGTGTATAGGAATGCTTGTGATTTCTGCACATTGATCTTGTATCCTGAGACTTTGCTTATTACCTTGAGGAAGTTTTGGGCTGAGACAATGCAGTCTTCTAAATATACGATCATGTCATCTGCAAATAAGGATAATTTGACTTCTTCTTTTCCTAACTGAATACACTTTATTTCTTTTTCATGCCTAATTGCTCTGGCTTGAACTTCCAAATAAAAAACAAAAAAGGGGAGATCACCACTGATTCCTTAGAAATACAAACTACCATCAGAGATTACTACAAACAGCTCTACGCACATATACCAGTAAAGCTGGAAGAAATAATAAATTCCTGGACACTTGCACACTCCCAAGACTAAGCCAGGAAGAAGTTGAAACCCTGAATAGACCAATAACAAGGTCTGAAGTTGAGGCAGCAATTAGTAGCCTACCAATCAAAAAAAGCCCAGGTCCAGATGGGTTCACAGCCAAATTCTACCAGACATACAAAGGGGAGCTGGTACCATTCCTGCTGAAACTATTCCAAACAATACAAAAAGAGGGAATCCTCCCTAACTCTTTCTGTGAGACCAACATCATCCTGATACCAAAACCTGACAGAGACACAACTAAAAGAGAAAACTACAGACCAATATCCATGATGAACATTGATGTAAAAATCTTCAATAAAATACTGGCAAACAGAATCCAACAGCACATCAAAAAGCTTATTCACCATGATGAAGTTGGCTTCATCATGGGGATGCAAGGCTGGTTCAGCATACGCAAGGCCATAAATATAATCCACCACATAAACAGAACCAAAGACAAAAACCACATGATTATCTCAATAGATATAGAAAAGGCCTTCAACAACATTCAACAGCCCTTTATGCTAAAAATTCTCGATAAACTAGGTATTGATGGAACATATCTCAAAATAATAAAAGCTACTTATGACAAACCTGCAGCCAATATCTACTGAATGGGCAAAAACTAGAAGCATTCCCTTTAAAAACTGGCACTAGACAAAGATGCCCTCTCTCACCACTCCTATTCAATATAGTATTGGATGTGTCTTATTTATTTCTCTTGTCTGATTGTTCTGGCTAGGGCTTCCAGTACTATGTTGAATAGAGGTGGTGAAAGTGGGCATTCTTTTTTTGTTCTAGTTCTCAGGGGGAATGCTTTCAACTTTTCCTCATTCAGTATAATGTTGGCTTGTCGCAGATGGCTTTTATTACCTTAAGATATGAGACATGGTAAATTTTGAGATGTCTGTTAAACATCCAAATGAAGATGTCTGCAAAACAGCTGAAAATATGTGTCTGGACTTCAAGGGAGAGGCGAGAGAAAACGTCTCACTGTAAAAAACAGTCAGAGGAGAAATCCTAGGGTTTTCTCTATTTGTAATTTAATAACTCCTGGTCTTGACCCTATCAGCTTCAGGGCAAAGACCTGAAGATATGAGAAGTAATGGTGTGTTTGAGAAACTAAAAGGTATTCAATGTGAGTGAATGTGGAATGCTGGGGGAAAATGGATCAAGAGGATCATAATAAGCTTGGACTTTGTTCAGGTGAGAATAGGAGGCCATAAAAGGGTTTAAAGGAGAGACGATGTGTGCTTTAGAGAGAGACTCAGTCTATTACGAAGACTAACTTGAAGAGCAAGGCCGGAGGCAGGAGGCCTGACCAAAAGCTGCTTAGTTGCTCAGGTGAAAAAGACAGGAGGCTTTAACCAAGGCAGTGGGAAAAGATGGAGATAAGCAAGTGGGTTCCAGTTATATTTAGATTTACAATCAACACGGCTTAGTGAGTGATTGGAAATAAACGGTGGGCAAAGAGTGTGAAGGAAATTGAGGGTACCAGGTTTCTGGCTTGGACACACAGATGGCTGGCAGTGCACCTACCAAAATGGAGATGCAGGAAGAGGAGCTGATTTGGTAAGGCCAAGGGTGCGTTTAGCTTTGCATATATTGTGCTCAAGGTGACTGTGGAAAATCCAGGCTATACAGTTGAGTGTGTGCATCTTAAACCCCTGGGCAACATCTGAACTGCACATGTTCAGGATACACACAGAATACATATACACCTACAAAACAAAGTGTGTGTGTGTTGTGTATGTATATCCCAAACATGTGCAGGTGAGGTCACCCAGGACTAGTGTAGAATGTGCAAAGTGAAGAGGACAGAACCCCAAGGAGCCTTATATTACCTATATGTACTGTCTAATTTATCTTTTTAACAACCCCATGAGTTAAACCTTATCTTTTCTGACGCAAATCAAAGAAAATGACTGAGGTGAGTCACAATCATTTTAGTGGTTTATTTTGTCAAGGTTGAGGACACACCCAAGAAAAAGGAACCAAAAAACCACAGGAACATCTGTGATCTGTGCTTTTTACGAAGAGGGTTTGGGAACTTCAACATTTAAAGGGAAAACAGTGGGCAGTAGGGGAAAGAGAAGTGAAAAAAAGGGGAAGGTTAGATAAAGGGAAGCAGTATCATTGTTTTGAGTCTTGGATCCACCTTCACTGAATCCACATTTTACATGTGAAGGAGGGGATAGAGGAAGAGTCAGTTATGCATTTCTCTCATGCTCAGTGAATCTGCATTGTTACATAAGATAACATAGTAAACATAGAATAGAGAAAGCAGTCCAACATGTATTCATCTCAGGTGAGTGGAGAGATGACTTCTGGTTCTGTCCTTTGTTCTGTATCTGGGAAGATAAGCTGTTAATTTACGTTGTCAGGGTGAAATTCAACAGAACTAATTTAGGGTAAAGATCCTGGGGGGAAATTGCCTAATGAACAAATTGTGAGGGAGGTATGTCGCCTTTTATCTTTGTAACTATCTATATAAGAACAAAATGGAAGGCAGTTTGGCTTGACTTAGGTCCCAAGCTTGACTTTTCCCTTCGGCATAATGAGTTTGGGGTCCTGAGATTTTAATTTTTCTTTCACATTGTTTTCTCCATAGCTGAATGATGAGACAACCATAGGCATTTCCCAGTTCTCAGCTTCAGGAGGCCTATTTGTGAAACATCTGGGACCCTTTGCCAAATCAGCTTTCATGTGGGTTATAAACGTATTACATGAGGCATCCCTGCTGTGTGAAAGCACGTGAAGAAATCTTGAGTACTGTTGTGAAGCCTCCATAAGAAGGCTAGTATGAAGTATCCTACACAGGTTAAAATGAGAACCCTCCCTCCCATTTTTACAATCTTTAAAGTAAGGATATTTGGGCTGACACTGCAGTTTAGATTGAAAGCTAAGAAAGTTATCAACATGGTAAAAGTCAAGTTATAGGACCCCAGAGATCAGAGAGGACATGGAGATTTTAATACATGAAAATAGTCTTTGGTCCACAAGGGTAAGAAAAGTAATAAAATTCTCACAGCCTTCTTCCAGTAAGATAATTGGTCAGGAGAAAATATCACAAATTCAAAGCATTGTGCTGTTACTTCTAGCGTCTTTCCTGTAGGAATACCTGGGAGAAATGGAAAATACTCCTATAGAATCTTAAGAAAAACTTTCCATGTGGGCTGATCCCAAATACTAGGACAGAATAAAAGTTTTTGAAACAAACTTTTAAAAATAATATGTAAGTGTCTTTTTCTTTTGAAAATTGTTATGTGGTTTTAAAACATTTAAAATCTCCAAACAGAAATCCACTGAAGTGCAATAATTTTATTGTAAGATAGACTGAAAACAATATTTAACCTAGCAACTGGGCATCACGGTGAGAAGGATTATACGCTAGAATGGTACATGGAATGTGTTCCATGGTCTGCATAGCTGATTGCCACAGAATGCCTCAGGAGCAGGCTTGAGGCTTTCAGTGCCATTGTGTAAGTATTCATAGACCACTCAGCTATGAGATATGACTTGTACATTTATATAAATAAGAAAAGAAAGTCATTTACCAAGTTAGTTTCCACAGCAACAATATTCCATATTTTCTTCTTCTGTTTCTAAACATAAGCAGGCCTCGACTAGGGGGTGGAATATAATACTTGCAAAATACCAATTAAGACCGACCGTGAGAGTGAAAGCTTCAATGATCACATTCATTCAACAAGTACTAATTACAAGCCTACCCTAGACCAAGAACTGTGGAAGACCCTGGAGCTGTAGGGAGGAAGAAGCCCTAAGGCCTGCCCTCTAGATCCTCCTGTACAAGGAGAAACAGCCAGGTAGAAGGATGAATGTAATGGAATGTGATAAACTGCCATAATGGAGATACATTTGGAGTATTAGAAGGGGACAATTAACAGCCACAAGAATTCATGGACATTGGACCTATATTTTGAATTTTAAAGAGGTATTTGACCTTGATCTTGAATGATCAATGAACTTTTGCAAATTGGGAAGAAGAGATGGGAAGGTGGCAATTAAGACAAAGACTAATGTATCTCCAAAAACATACAAACTGAACAAATGGAGGTATGAAAGAGCAAAGTCATTGAGAAAAGACAGGGCGGTGGGGGTGAGAAGAATAAGAGGCTATGAAGTAGTTTGAGGCTGTTTGGGAAGCACAAAATATGTGGCTAACTAAAGTGTAAGGATTTTAAGGATTTGATCTTGTAGATAATGAGAACCCCCCAAACCTAATAATGCAGAGGCATGATCAGTTTTATGCTATTAGAATATTCATATGAGCTATAGAACAGACAATAAAAATAATTGAAAGAGTTGGGGGGAATGAAGGCAGAGTGATCCCCCTAAGATCTTATAGTTTATCCCAAGGTTTGAGAATATACTGGGATGTAAAAACATGTGCATATGCTTTGGATTCTAATAGACTACTCAGCAAAAGTTTTCTTTCCCTCCCCATCTTGTTTTAACCCCAGACTTGGCAGCTGAGCTACTGTTAATCCTTTGCTGAGATTTTGCACATGAGGATTTTAGGCATGAAGAGAAAAATTAGTGGCCCAAAGTTACAGAATTAGGAAATGGCAGGGCTAGAATTTCAATCCCAGGCATTCAGACACCAGAGGTAGGGTGAGTAATCACCACACTGCCCCTTTAACTAGGTGGGAGATTTGTTGTAAGGATTAAGTGAGAGGATATATGTTTCCTGCTGAGATGATGATATAGTTAGTCATTTGACTGAACCCTTACTCCTCCCCTAAAGCCTGTCCTCCTGGTCTGTGACCTTAACCTGGTCACTTCCCATTTTTCACTTCAGCCCTCATAGTTCTGTACTTACCTTCATCCCAAGGCTAGAATTGCTCCTGACAGTCTTGTTGCCCTTTCTTTTCTAATTTCAAGTCCCAACACCTTCTTTTCCATGCGTTCTCATGTAATACCCCTCTCAATGGTGCTTTGTGAAATATCTGACCCTCTTCATACAGATCCTGGTAATCTTTCTCCCTGAAGTAAGTTTCCAAAATGGGGTACCACAGAGCCTCTCTTGACCAGAGATCTTGCTTGTAAAACAGATATTAATCAATGTTGATGAGATGCCACTCTACCTAAAACAGCCCCACTCAAAATCCTGAGATTTGTGACCCAAGAAGATCCAATCTAGTGACAAATTCAATTCTCTATCTCTCTCCCTGTCGGACTTAAGCTAGAGACTCCAATACTTACTTAGTCCATCTGAGATGTTGGAACTTGCAAGTCAGGTGGAGCAGAAGTGTGGGCTCTGCTCCTGGGCCTGCTGGAGCCGGACTACAGAGAGAGAGTTGATGGATTGTACAGTCCCTTACCCTTGGTTCCTGGCATTAATGGATATTGGCTCTCTGTCAAGCCCTTAGGATCTGAGAGACATTCACTGCTTCGACTGACCTTTCCTTCTGAGGTTGTGTCATTTTGAGAGGGTTTCTGTTTCTCACATTCAAATATTTCCTAACTCTGCTCTGGAACTACAAGTGGTGTTGTCATATATGAGTCGTGTGTGTGCTCAATTGTAAACCCCATCAGAGCCAGATAAAAAGAATTTAAGGGGAGTAATGCAATTCATATTGAAACTTAGCATTGAAAATACATTTCTTTTCTTTGTCATAGCTTGTAACTGTTGTGAAATAGGCTGCTTCTGTTACCACCCAATTTTTTCTTTTTTAACCTTTCAGGGTGGCCTATGACAAAGGACTCTAGAAAACCATTCTCCACTTTTATTTGGCTTAAAATATTTGGCCAGCTTTAGCCTAACAATTTTAGCTAATATGAGAACTAATTGTGTCAACTAATTATTTAAAGTCCTAAGAATTATAGTACTAAGGAACATACATGTAGAATGGGGGCCACCAATAAATTTTAGGATTCAGATGCTGCATCTCTTTGTCATTGTTGTAAGCCTGCCTGTGTGCACACACGCACACACCAGGATTCCACACAAGACAGCACCTGACTTTTAAAAATATGTCCTTTTTTATTTTGACAGTGAACTATGCCAGGTGGTCAATTTGAATGACCATTATTCTGTGCAATGAGGTGTCAAAGAAGACAGAAATCATTAGGAAGTTATTGTCTCCGGAGGGTTTTGCAATTTTCCAAATTTATTTTTATCTAAAGAGACTCATGAGACTCCACAGTGACATATGTGTCCTGTTTCCTTCATCACAACCAGGGTGGCTGGGCACAGATGTACCTGATGAGGGATGAGCTAAATCAGGCTGGGGGGAGCTGCATTCTGAGAGGTCAAGGCCAATTGCAGGGAAGGGTCGGCAGAAGGACAGCACGAGGACATCATCTCATCGAAGGGGTGAGTTTTAGGTAGGGGTGCCCGAAAGGGATGAAGACTTTGAATATCACCAGGTCTCTGAAGACTGGTGTCATAGGGGGGCAATCCTGTCTTGGGAAGGGTAGCCAGAGCTCAGCAGTGGGATGGATCTGTCTGCATCCTCAACAAGGAGAGGTTTCCTATAGAAAAAAAAAATACCCTGTTTTAAAGGGACACAGCTTGGCTTGTCACCCTTAGATCTCTGAGCATTGTGATTAAACTGTAAAACTGTCATAAAAGGAAGCATGAAGATTAATAGATAATATTCTTTAGCACTTTAATTTTGTACATTTCAAAATGTAAGAAAATGAATTTCCTGGCCTCTTACCAAGGGAGATATAAATAAATAGCGATCGAGGTTCTAATTTCCTGAGAAATTTAATAAAGAGAAATATTTATGGTTTAAAATTACCCCCAAAATTATGCATCAAAGAATAGATAGTTTATGACTTCAGAGAACAAAAAGAAACTTGCAAATTCTTGATGTTGGCAGATCAATTAAGTGGTAATACATGCTACATTATAATTTTAATCACCATGAAATTAAAATATGGTAATGAATGTTAACATGACTTTATCCTTTCAAACTATGATTTAATTTATGGAACTTTTCTTGACTACTTCCTTATTTCCTTGGTTACTTTTCTTGCTCTGCATGTTACTTTAGATTATACACTTTCCAATGCACATTATTTAAGACAGCCACCAATTAAATGAGTTCTTCTTCCTTTATCAATTAAGGATCCTGTAGCTAATTTTACTCTTTTTAATCTATTTCTTTCTGCCTCCCTGCATAAAGTATGCAGAGAATTAGAATAGCGCTCTCTTTTTATTTTCAATAAAAATGTCTCTTCTTGATTTTAAATTTGTTTATTTGTTTTCCAGTCACACAAAAGGCAATCCAAGTGTGAGCTTGCTCTCTCTTCAAGGGTCTGCTTCCTCTAACATATCTGGGGCAAAGTTTGTTCTTGACTTCCACATATCAGCTACTTGGACATGGTGCTGTTCCTCCTGCCTCCCCATCTCTTCCAGGGCTCCTATTCCTTCCCTCTACTCCCTGATGCCCCCACCCTACATGCAGCTCAGCAGATGGACCACATTTCCCTTTGCTCTTCAAACCTCTAATTATCAGCACCTCACTTTCAAAGCTCCATGCTGAGATGTCTAAAAAGTATCTCCGTAAATGAAGAAAATGTTTAATAGTACACCAAAAATGACTCTGATGGTAAGGGAAAAGAACAACAAAAAATGTCAGACCCTTCTCTGTTTTTTCCAACACCAAGTGCATGCTGTCTTTTCTAACACCACCAAGTCTCCGATTCCACGACACTAACTGGGCGTTCAGCAATTCAATTCAATTCTCAGACTAACTCTCCATGGTTAGCACAGTTTCCACAGGTTAAGGGCTCAGGCCCAGAAAACTTCTCCCACTTCAGATGCCAGTCACAAGGCCCAGGTTTCCATCTATATTTCTGAAGGATCTGCTATAAATTTAGTGGTTCCAACTCCCTCTTCAGGTTTGCTAATTTGCTAGAATAACTCACAGAATTCCGGGAAGCACTTTACTTACTATTACTGGTTTATTATGAAGGAATACAGTGCAAGAGCAGCCAAGTGGAAGAAATGCAAAGGGCAAGGCATGGGCAAGGAGCACAGAGCTTCCAGTCCCTCTCCACCCTCCCAGCATTTGCTCAACAGCCCAGAAGCTCTCTGAACCTCCTTCTTTAGGAGTCTTTACAACCTGATCTTCAGACCCTGGCTTCTCCCCAGAGGTCAGGAGGGTTGGTGGGGTAGTGCTGAGAGTTCCCATCCTCTAACCATGTATTTGGTTATTTGGGTTTTCTAAGAACCAGTCCTCTATGCTGAAATTACCCAGGGATCCCAACCCAAGTGACCTCATTAGCATTCACTCAGGTGTGTTGGAAGGGGCTTGTTATGACTACCAAAGGACACTCCTGTCACTCGGCAAGTTTCAAGGGTTTTAGGAGCCCTGTGCCAAGAACTAGAGAAAAGGATCAAATATATTTTTGTTTTACCACACCTTCCCAGAGGACCCACTGTGTCTTACCCAAGGTTTACTCCTTTCATCTTGAGGTCAGTACTCCTGTCTCTCCCTCTTATTCAACTCCCTGCATGTGAAACCTCACCCCATCCCCACAGGTGGGAAACCTCAGACTCCTTGGAGTTAGACCACAGGTCTATTGTCTGGATTCTATGAATCCAGAATCCATTCATTCTACCCAACCAGGCAATTCCCAGGATCACAGTAACCCCATTTCTCAAATGCATTGTTTTAAAGTCTGATTTATTCAGCCAAAAATACAGTGACACGGGTGGAGAGTAGTGGCTTTACAGTTGAGTGCTGAAGCAAGTCAGTCTTGAATAGTTTTCTGCACCAAAACCAACATAATTTCCTGTACCTACATTAAACAATGCTGAGACCATGCACACTTCCTGGGCCTGTGATAAACAACCTTGAGACCAAGAGAAAACAACTTAGTTGCTTGCTCCGGGAAATAGCATGCCTTGCAAGGTGAGGCTGTGAGTCAGCTAAATAGTTAAATTATCAAAACTAAGAGCATACTCATTAAAATTCATGTCAGTACCCTAACCTCACTCCACTCACCAATCTAAAGCCATTACGCCATAAACTCTACCCAGTCCTAACTAGTTCCTTGCCTTGCAAGATTTGCCTTAAAATCACCCAGTCCAGGCCCCTGTTAGATCTTCTGATGGCTTCCCATCAGCTGTCAGATAAAATAAAAACTTTTATAAATTTATGTGTTTATCTGAGCAGCCTTATCTCCATCACTCTCAATTTCGCACTTTATTCCAGAACTCTGAAGAATTTGTAACCACCCCCAACATACACATACGTGCTAAGATGTTTTACATTTCCATGTCTTTATTCATTTTTCTCCTTGTCTTAAATACCCTCCTCCTCTCCTCCTTGTTGCCTTGGATAACTCCTACCCAACTTTTATTAGTCCAAGGCCTCTCTCTTCAGGGATCCTTCCCTGAGCCCCAGTCTAGATCAGATGCCCTTCCTTCCTCTTTTCTCCCTGTGCATATATCATAACCCTCCCACTTACAGCATTGCATCAGAACGGTCAGCTTTTATGTGCTGCCCTGTCAGCAGACCTCTAAGAACAGAATTGATATCTTACTGAGCATTACAGCTCCTAGGACCTAATGGTTCTAGGTACCCAAGGATGCACAATTGGTACATGTTGAACTGAACTGAATCGGATTTGGCCATCAGTCATAGTGAATATTTTTCTTTGTTTATTGTTCACCTTTAATTTGGATTGTGAGGAGTTTTGACATAATTTTAATTTTTATGGAGTTGAAACTATTGATCTTCGTGTGATTTCTTGTATTGATTTTGAGCTTAAAAAGTTAAGTACTGGGTTTTAAAGAGATTCTTCATGACTAAGCTAAGAAATTCTGCAACCTCATCTTTCTTATTGGGAATAAAAAAACAGTATAAGGCAGAAGAACAAAGGAAACAACTTACTCATCTATGCTCAGAAATTCATGGCTCTTTTCCTTTCTTCCCAGTGAGGAATGGTCTATGAGTCAAAGGCACAGCTTATATTTTGTATCTTGGCTTTTATAATTTTCATCAATGCATGAAGGCAGCTATCTTAAAGCTAAGAAATTCTATTTGTCTTTAGGTCCCAAAAGATAATCTATATCTAAGTACTTCTGGATGAAAGAAACACAGCATTTGCTGTTTTACTCTTTTCTTATTTTATTTCCTAAGTATACTATACCATGGCAATGTACTCAGCTGGCTTTGCTTGCCTGGCTCTGCACTTCACCCATGGGGTCTCCCTCTGAATTGTTGGAGGGTCCAAGGGCCAGTTCAAATGTCATGGCCTTGATAAGCCCCTTCTCTGATGAGCTCCTTCTCCTTCTAAACCTGATTCCTATCCTGCAGAGACATGCTTGTATACAACACTCCTAAAATGTAAGCAACATGATGCCATAACTGATGTCTCCTTCATTTGTTCATTCACTGTTCAAACATTAACTAAGTGTAATTGATTCTCTGCTAAACACAGGAGAAATGGTAATGAACAAGATAGTCTAGGGCCAAGCCCTGCCCTCGTGGAACTTGTATCTTAGCAGGGGAGAGAGTAGTTTAATAGCTAATTACACATTTGCTTACAAGCTAGGAAGGTGCTACAATAGGATAATATAGAAGGATACAAGAACATATTTGAAAAGGGTAAGAGAAGGGAAGTTCAGGAAAAGCTTCCCTGGAAAGTGATATTTTAAGTTACATTGGAGTAGGTGTTAGCAAATAGTGGGGAGTAGGTGAAGGCAGGGTATAGCAGGCAGAGGAAGAGCACGTGCAATGTTCCTATAGCCTATCACCACGTGGCTGGCTAAGGACACTGCCTTGCATATAAAGGCACCCTGCACACGTGTATGAAGTAAAGGAAATGATAACACATATTTCAACAAACAAAATGATATTTTGTGTAATAATATTTTGTTTCAATGTTCTAACATGTTCAACTCTTAAAGAAGAAGCATTAAGAGTAAAATCAAGAACTGTCAATTAACTGAAGAGGCAGACTATAATAATAATTAAGAAAGTGGCTCTGGAGTCAGATGGGGTTTAAGTTAAGCTCCATCTCTTACACAAGGTGTGAGACCCTGGGCAAGTTACTTAACTTCTCTGTGTCTTATTGTTTTCATCTGCAAAATAAAATAATAACAATAATAATAATAAAATAGTACCCCCCACACACACACACACCTCATAGGGTAGCTTCAGGGATTAAGTGAGATTTAAAAGCTGTGACAAGCTAAGAGCACTTGATGAAAGTCACTGTTCATCATTTACCAAAATCAACATATCTGTAAATCTTCTCTATGTCCCTAAATAAATTAATATTTATTGGAGTTTATATTAATAGTACCAACAGGAAAAGAGAAAGTATAATTTTTATTTTTTGCCTTCTACCCAAGGAATTTCCCTTGTGAGTATGTCTATATATAGCATTGCCAGTGAAAAGTAGAGCAAAGAACAAGATTTCCAAACGATAAAATTATATTTCCGTTTCAGCCATAATTACATACCTTCATAGCTACTCTCGTGAATTGCAAGCATCATTTCTCCTCTGTCTTCACTTTCAAATACCTACAGTGTTGGAATCCTTTGGCAATCTTCTAAAAATTTCAAACTGAGACAACTTAATTAGAATCCTGACTTCTCTCCCTTCCACCAGCAATTGCTTAAGTTTTTGAAAAACATCATTAAAACAAAGGATGCACTGCGTTTCTGAAACAAGATTGTGAGGAGGAAAGCGACTTGCAAATGATAAATAGGCTTGATATTTGGACTCCTCTAGCTTTGATTTCCAGCTTAGGAGCCTTCATTTAATATTAAGAAAGACCAAGCTTCATCTTATATCTCACATTTCTGCATTGGGTTGGTCAACATATCCAACAGAGCTAGACAAAAAGCAAAATTAAAAAGAAATGGTAGGGGCAACTGGACTTGAATAGAAGAATAACCATAAATTAGTGGTCTGTTCGTCCCTCCTTGGTCTGCCTTGCTGAGGCTGTGTCCTGTGCAGGTGGCCAAGGCTGCTGATTAGTGCTCGGGCAAAATGGGAAGTCTGGTGAGGCTGCCAAGTGCACCAATGTTGAGATCCTAATTTGGAGACTTACCACTTTCTTGAGTTTTTTTTTCTTGGCAAAAGCTCTTTTTAGCTCGCACACCACACAATTCACCCACTTAGAGTATATAATTCAAGAGTTTATCATATATCAATAGGATTGTATGATCAGTGCCACAGTTGATCTTAGAACATTTTCATCACCCTAAAAGAAATCCCATATCCTTCAGTAATCTACCCCTTCCTAAACACCCCCATGCACCTAACCCTAGGTAATGACTAATCTACTTTGTCTCCATAGATTTACCTATTCTGAACATTTGATATAAATGGAATCTTAAAATATGTGGCCTTTTGTAATGGGCTCTTTCACTAGGCACAATGTTTTCAAGGTTTATCCATTTTGTGGCATGTATCAGTACTTCTTATGGCCAAATAATATTCCAACGAATGGCTAAACCACACTTGGTTTATTCATTCATCAGTTGATAGACACTTGGGTTGTTTCCACCTTTTGACTCTTATGAATAATGCTGCTGTGAACAATCATGAGCAAGTTTTTGTACAACTGTAGGTTTTTATTTCTCTTGTGAATATGTATACACCTAGGAGTGGAATTTCTGGGTCAAATTTTCTTGATGTTTTAACTTAAACCTCATACTAAATTAAACTAAATGATACCACTTTGTAAATAATAAAGCACTTACAAAAATAAGATTTTATTTTAACTATCTTGTAGAATATTTAATCTCCTAATTTATTTCAGTAATGTTGAATCCATTTCTACTGTGGACTTTGCACTGTGCTATGTAATGGGAGTAAAGATTCAAAGAGGACTGAGACATGGACCCTAACCTGGAGGGGATTACTGACTGTCTATACAAATAACTAATATACATTGGATCCTTACTCTACCCCAAGCATAATGCTAAATGTTTTGTATCTATCAAATCCTGACTACTACTACTACCCTATGAAGTAGATACTGTTATCATTCTTATTTTATGGATAACTTAAGTAACCATCCCAAGGTCACACAGCTGGTAAGTGGCAGAGAACTATCACACTTCATTTGCTTTCCCAGGCTGCCTCTCTAGCAACAGTGTAACACACAAGAGTTAACAGTGCATCATCCGGAGTTAGATATCCTGGGTTTGAGTGCTACCTCCCCCACTAACTATGTGACCTTGGGCAAATGAATCATACTTCCTACGCTTCACATGCCTAATCTCTAAAGAGAGGTTAATCCAAGAACCTACTTCATGGGGTTGATACAAGGATTAAATGACATAAACATGTATTAGTTGCTTGACATGAAGTTAGTGCTCAATAAATATTAGCTGTTGTTATTATCCATAAAAACTCTATAAGCTAATCATTACAAAGGCATGTGATACATTTTAATGGCTGCCAAATGTTGCAATTTATCTCTGCTGGGAAGGAAAAACCAAAGTCAGGCCAAACTGCAGAAACAAGCCTGTTTGCCTCCTTTTACACAAATTCCATCCATTGACGTTAATAACCAAAGTCTTAAAAGCTGGATTCTGCTTATCTCTTCCCCTTCCCTCTCTAGCGCTGCTTGGGAGCCTAATGCAGGCTGGTGATTTGTATTCTGCAAGTGTCTCTTGTCTCATCAAGAAAGGGGCCCATCTGTCTGTTCTTTGGGTGGGTTTGGAACCTGACACCCAGGAGATGGCGGTGGCAGCAGAGGAATCAACCCAGGCATCCGCAGAGGTGTCAGCCAGGCAAGATCTACCCTCTGTGGGCTCCTGCAAGAAGGGGAAAAGGCAATATGATTATTCAAGGAAAGGTCTCATAGAGATGTGTGCTGCATTTAAACACAAATGTATTCTGTCCTCAATAACTTGGTGGAGTTGTCGTAGCACTGGGGTCAGCCTGACATGGTATTGAAGAGGCCCAGGGTGCAATGTGACTTGTCACACTAAGTACACTTGTCTCCCACGGCAACAAGTTACTGGGCAGCAGGAGACAGCAGGGCTGGGAAAAGCATTCAGGAGAAGGGTCAACAGGGAGCCCTTCTTTGCACATTTATCCAGCCCCAGATTTGGCTGATGGTTTCAGAATGTATTAAGTGGTCATCAGCATTCTCGGCTGTTCTTGAGAATGCAGATAGCTGGGATTGGTTTCCTGGTACTTAGTAAAGAAAAGTCAGACATCTAGGGAACTGGGCCATGGAGAAGGCTAAGTCCAAAATAAGTATGAGCTTATGGAGACACACATATGAACACAGCCCAGGGCAACTCTCCTTTCGGATCTTTCAAACTCACATGGTAGATGCTAAATCCACATTGATTCCCTGTTCCCTACTGTCCTCAGAGAACTCCGAGATATCTAAATGTATTATAACTACTTGCTTACTTACATCTGTTTCTGCCCACTGGCTTGTGAATTTGGGGTAAACAGGGACCATATGTTATTCTTTTAGTAATCCCAAGACCATGGCACATGCTGAAAGAAAAATGTGACTGAATATAATTTTAGGAGTGTATACAACCCTTTGCCCTGGAGTTTCATTTAATTATCAGATAAAGTCTGTGCAGACGACTTTACTATTCCTACTTTAACAGATGTGGAAACTGAGGTCCACAGAGGTGAAGCAAAGTGCCCAAGGTCATATGGTTGGTGGAGCTGGAATTGAATTTCACATTGAACGTCTGATGGGTGATTAATATACAAAAATCTATTAACGTATTATCACAATAATATACAATGATGACTGAAAGAAAATGCCTGAAGCTTCCAGAAAGTTCAATATCCTCGAAGAGCTTATATTAATTCCTTCAGGCCCTTGGCACTGAGCTAAGTGCCATGAAAGATAATCCACACTAATGGCCTGGCTCTCTAGTGGTTTTTAAAAAATAAAAACCTAGGCTGGGCATGATGGCTCACGCCTGTAATCCCAGCACTTTGGGAGTCTGAGGCAGGAGAATCACTTAAGCCCCGGAATTCAAGACCAGCCTGGGCAACACGGTGAAACCCCATCTCTACTAAAAATACAAAAGTTAGGCTGGGCGCGGTAGCTCACACCTGTAATCCCAGCACTTTGAGAGGCTGAGGTGGGGGCATCACAAGGTCAGAAGTATGAGACCAACTGGCCAACACGGTGAAACCCCGCCTCTAATAAAGATACAGAAAATTAGCCAGGCACGGTGGTACATGCCTATAATCCTAGCTACTTGCGAGGCTGAGGCAAGAGAATTGCTTGAACCTGAGAAGCGAAAGTTGCAGTGAGCTAGATCATGCCTTTGCAATCCAGCCTGGGCAATAGGGTGAGACTCCATCTCAAAAAGAATATGTATTTATATTTATACAAAAATTAGCTGGATGTTCTAGCACAAGCCTGGAATCCCATTTAATTATCAGATAAAGTCTGTGTAGACGGCTACTCAGGAGGCTGAGATGGGAGCAATCACTTGAGCCTGGGAGTAAGAGGCTGCAGTGAGCCAAGTTCACAAACACTGCACAATGGGAGTGAGACCTGGTCTCAAACAAACAAACATATAAATAAATAAATAAATAAGTAAAAGCCGTATGTAAAGTATAATTGTATTTGAGAGGATGATTAGAACCACAGTGAACTTGAACCAATTTGAATGTGGATCAGATGACCAGAGAGCTCTCTGAGAACAAGGATTGGGTCTTTTTTCTTTTTTTAAGTCACTATTGTCCTAGGGCCCTGCACAATGCTGGTGTCCAACAAGTGCTGCTGAGATGGATAAAGTATAAAAGTATAAAGGCTATATAACCACTGAAATCTGGATATAAAATGTCAATCAATAGGATTAGATGAACAAGTTCTTAGCCGGTTTCCCCACCTGTGTGCCAGGCCTCCTCTGCAGGATGTATAGGGTCTTCATTTCATTGGCATATCCCTGGGGTTAGCAGCTTTGCCATAGCCGTACGATAGATGGTCCAGGTTGTGCTGTATGACCTCAGGTGTAGAGAGATGAGGGTGTAGTTTGCCACTGCATTAAGACCACCTCTTCCCCTCTACACTGGAAACTGGCTGGAGGTGCAGAGAAATCACTGGACGGGTGAGAAGAAGATAGGGATAGAGGTCAAAGCTTTGTTCGCAGAAGCCTGGGGGGCACCTCAGAGTCCAGAGAACAGCAATGGGAGGTTGACACTCAGCCCCAGAAGAGGGGGCTGCAGCTAGTGCAGCTGCTGCTGCAGGTGACATTGGTTGTGGGAACAAGATGGGAGCAGAGCACTCTGGAGGGGAGATTAGAGGCCAGGCTAAGCGGAGGAAGACTGGTGCAGGGTGAGAGGTGGGCCAAGAAAAGCGTATACCTCAACAAAGTTTTGCCATGTGCTTAGGGGTGGGGACTGGAGAGAGTGTGCTGGGGAAGAGAGGCACGTATCATGGGACTATGGATGAGAATAAGCTCCAGAATTTCAGTCTACAGAAGAAAACAGACACAGACATGACCAATAGTAATTCTACATGACAAGTAGGAAAAATAAAGATGGAATGAAGTAATACAATAATTTAAAAAGGGGAATTGAAGAAGCAGGTTGCAAAAGCTAGTAGGTACTAAGAGCCAGAGAGGTTTGGCTTCAAACCTAACCCTGTCATTTATAAGGCATGTGACCTAGCACAAGTCATGTAGTTTCATCTAAGCTTCAGTTGCCTTGTCTATAAAATGCGTATAACACTTACCTCATAAGGGTTTGTGAGGATTAAAAGAAGATGTATGTTAAGTGTTTAGCCCATGGCCTGGCATAATAACACTTGCTGAAAATTAGTTGCTGTTACAACTACTACTATTTCAACTTTTGCTTGCCAGGCACTGTGCTAAAGGCTTTTGTCTATACTATTTAATTTTTACATGCACTCTGCTGGTCAGTTATTTTCATCCTACTGTTAATCAATGAGAAAATGGAATCCCTGAGCTTTTATTTTTTTTAATTTATTTATTTTTCCTCATTTGTTTATTTTATTGCATTTTAGGTTTTGGGGTACATGTGAAGAACATGCAAAATTGTTGCATAGGTACACACGTGGCAGTGTGATTTGCTGCCTTCCTCCCCATCACCTACATCTGG
>NW_016107354.1:3848197-3851551 GCF_001604975.1 Cebus imitator
TTCCTTCAGACCTGCCCTGCCCAGCAAGGGGGCAGCCTGGTCACTGTCAGCCTACAGAGGCTTTGCTGAGCTGCTGTGGGCTCCGCCCAGCTGCCGAGTGAACTTCCCTGCAGTCCTGTTTATATGGGTGTAGTTAGAACTGCTTTGGTGATGGTGGCCCACCTCTGTTGAGGTGGAGTCTCTCTGCTGTGGCGGGCTGCCTCAGCAATGGCGGGTTGCCTTGGCAACGGCGGGCTGCCTCAGCAATGGCGGGTTGCCTTGACAGCGGTGGGCTGCCTCAGCATTGGCTGACTACCTCCATCCTAGTGGGCTGCCTCGGTAATGGCGGACGCCCCTCCCCCACAGAGCTGGACCGTCCCGGGTTCAGCTGTGCTTGCTGTGAAAGTCTCAATCCAGAGTTTCTGGTTGCTGTTCTTTTGAGGGGGTGGGACCAGCCGAGCCTGATCGCCTGATTCCCTGCCTCAGCTCCTTTTTTAATTTGGTGTTCCATTCGCCTGTTGAAGAGGCGCCGGGGTCTGTTTGTTTTCCCCTGCGGCCGCTCACTGCACTGGCTTAAACAGCGGCACTGAGGTTTGTGGCGCTTTTTTTTTTTTTGCTCTGGAATCTATTGTCCTGGTTCTCTGCTCAGTCCCCTTTTTAAACAGATGAATGGGCGACTTCCTGTGGCTCCAATCGCCAGCCAAAAGGGCCCTCGGACCAGTGTATTTTGTACGGAGAACCGCTGCTCTGGGGCGCTGACAAAGCAGCCGCGTGGGGCAAAGCAGCGGCGCCGGCCGGCACAGTCACGCTGGCCGAAACAGCCGCGCTGTCGACCGTGGTGCTCCTCTACCTGGGAATTTCCTAGTCTGTGGGCAACAAAAATGCAGCATCCACTCACCCTCATTGCTTTCACTGGGAGCTGCAATCCCGAGCTGTTCCTTAACGGCCATCTTGGATCCTCCTCCCCCTGAGCTTTTAAATAACAGAGGTAGTATATATCAGACCTAGAACTCACCTCCAGGCATGACGGGTTTCAGACACTCCACTCTAGTCACCATCCTGCTGCATTAGTGCTATAAATATAACACTTTAAAACATATTCATATTTATACTACAAATATATTTAGAGTAACAAAATAGCAGGATGATGACTAGGGTGGAGTGTCAAACTGGTCAATTTCCAATACCTATGGAAATTGCCTAGGTTGGTGCTTAATCATCATAATAATAGCAACTATAAAGATATTATAACCATAATATATTTATAATTATATTATAGCTATTATTATGTATAATAATAATTGCAGATTACTATGATTATTATAGTAATTGTTAGGCACCAAACTAGGTACTTTTCCTACAATGGTTCATTTAATCCTTATAATAATCCTATGAATCAGAAACTATGATTATCTCTATTTTGCAGACAAGATTAAGTGACTTGTCCAAATTGTCTAACTATTGAGTGATAGAGTTGAACTTTGAAGTGGGCAGAGGAACTTTATTCCAAACTATGTATATTTTCTGAAAGTCCAGCCTGCTTAGTTTTAGTGAAAGGGTTTTTCTATCACTCTAATTTGTCCGTTTTTCTCTTTTCTCTCTCCTTTTTCTCCTTCCTTTTCATTGGGGTCTCAAGGGTATTTCTCATTTTCATAATAAGGTTATAGATTCACCCAAAAGGAAAGGGGAACACAAATCTGGAAAACTAGCATTTAACATCACTAACAAGCAGGTAAATGCAAATTAAAATAGAAATGGTATTAATATAGGCAAAGATTTTTACATGAGCAAAGCCGAGTCTACACAGAAGTGGGTTCTCTTTCCTGTACCAAGGTAAGTTGGTGCAGCCCTTTTGACAGGGAACTTGCTCTATGTAATACAGCCACAAAAGGCAATTCCATTTAACAGTGATTTAACTTATTTAACACACAGCAGCCATAAAGTGGTTTCGGAATTTATCATAAAGCCGTGATGAAAATTGCCTTCTTCTCATGGGAACTCCATTTAAGAAGGAGTCGCATGGTACTATTTACTATTCTCCCAACCACCTGTCAATCTGGCATCTCTCCCCTGTGACTCACCAGGAGAGGCCAACTCCTGCTACAGGGTCACCTTAATTACCGTAGACCTTAGAATCCTGTCTACAGAGGACCCAGGTAGAGCCAGAGCCCAAGAACAGTCCCTTCCTGATATGGGCAGAAAACTCCAGCTTCCTTATTAACAGATACCTCCTGGTTCTCCAAGGTTGAACAGCCTGACTTTGTCACTGTGATTCACATTCGTCTCATCTCTACTTGATGACCCGGCTGCCTCATCACTGTGGCCCCAGAGGATGCTGTTTTTCTTTTAACATCCTTACTTCATTCTGAGCACTGCTTCAGAAGGAAGGGCCCACAGCTCTCTGCCAGTGATTTAGTTCCAAACACTCTTGCTTCATCACCCCTACCCGGACCCCATCCCCTTCCCAGAAGCCTGGAGATCCTGAACAAATGAATTTGTGGTCATAACCTTTCCTTATAGTCCTGCTGGACCTGGTCACCTCCACTCTTGATGCCCTCAGGTCTTGGACAACACACTTTTAAATCTAAGTACTAATGCCTGAGACCAGGGCAGCGGGGTTCAGAGAGCACAGCCAGGAAGCATTCTCCTGTGCCCTTCATTGCCTGGTATTGATTTTCTCCCATCCCTCACTCTTCCACTCTCCCATAAAGAAGCCAGAGTTGTAAAGCTGTCGGGGTATCTTCTATAAGGCAGATATGCTGAATGGAAGTGTTGTTAGCGGCTCCTAAACAAACAGAGACAGGGTGGCTCTGCGGTAGTCTCTGGCATTGTTGTGGCTATGGGTAGAAAATGGGGTTTGGAGAGAGACCTGCACTGTCAAGGGTGTGGTTTGCTGACATTTCTAGAGATGAGGGAGCACCATGGCTAGTTCCTCCCCTCAGTAAGTAGCACAGCCCACCAAGGAGCTGCTGCACTGCTTCAGTTTCCCAAGATGAGGCTGAATGCTCAGAGTAACTTAGTTTCTGTACCTCCATGGATTGCATCTGTAGTCCAGGAGAGAGAGGAGGATGGAAGAGCTGAAGGTATTTATAACTTACAGAATCTATGCATCAAGGGAAACACTATTGTCCACCTGCATGGGTTACAGGATGTTGCAGAGGTGTTGTATTTGCTGTAGCAATCTCAGATCAAAATCCACCTCTGCCATTTACTAGCTCTATGGCATCAGGCAATGTATACAAGCTTTCTGAGCCTCAGTTTCCTCATCCCTTAAAATGGAGCCATTTAATACCTATTTGCAGGGATGCTATAAGTATAAAAGCAGAATCCTACAAAATAATCTAATCTAGTGTCTTGCATATATATATATATATA
>NW_016107354.1:3851766-3879614 GCF_001604975.1 Cebus imitator
CCTGTAATCCCAGCACTTTGGGAAGGTCGAGGGGGGCAGATCACTTGAGGCCAGGAGTTTGAGACCAGCTTGGCCAACATGGCCAAATCCAGTTTTTACTAAAAATACAAAAATTATCCTGGTGTGGTGGTGAACACCTGTAATCCCAGCTGCTCAGGAGGTTAAGGCACGAGAATAGTTAGAACCTGGAAGGCGGAGGTTGCAGTGAGCCAAGATCGCACCAATGCACTCCAGCCTGTGCAACAGAGCAAAACTCTGTCTCAAACAAACAGATAAACAAACAAACAAATTAGAGTATCAGGCAGAATACCACAATAACTAAAGAAGGAGATTGACAGCTATTAGTAATGTTGACCTCAGATGAGTGATGGAGTTTAGTCACTCATCTTCACAACACAGTGTTTATGAAAGGGCTGAGCATAGTGCCTGACCTAGAGCAACCATGCAACAAGTGTGTGGTAGGCATAGGCATAGTTCCAGGGCAGTCCCCAATAATCTGGCTCCCTGTTGTGCTCCTCTTATGGAATCCACACACCTGGAATGTGGGCACAGCTTGTGAATGTGCCAAGGTTTCACTCAAGTAACTTAGATGCCAAAGGTAAAGGGATTATCAGATGCAATTAAGCTCCCAAATTAGTTTATTTTGTTGTTGTTGTTTCTTTGAGACATGGTCTCCCTCTGTCACCAAGGATGGAGTGCAGTGGTGCAACCACAGCTCACTGAAGCCTTGACCTCCTAAGTTCAGATAATCCTCCCACCTTAGCCTCCTTGGTAACTGGGACTACAGGCATGTACTACCATCACTGGCTAATTTTTAAAATTGTTTCAGTGCTACCAAGCAAACAAAATTTTGCTGTGTTGCCAAGGTTGGTCTTGAACTCCTGGGCTCAAGCAATCCTCCTGTCTAGGCCTCCCAAAGTGCTGGGATTACAGGTGTGAGCCACTGTGCCTGGCCAAATTAGTTGATTTTGAGTTAATCTAATGGCCATTATCCTGGATGGGTCTCATTCAACTAGAATAAAGCTTTGAAAAGAGAGACTGGGCACTTTCTAAAGAGAGAGATTCTCTTGCTGGCTTTGAAGAAGCAAGCTAACACAAATTCTACAGCTGCAAGAAAATAAATTCTGCCATGAACCATTTGCACTTGGATGAGAACCCTGAGACCAAAGCAGCAGCTGACACCTTGTGAGACCCTGACCAGGGGACCCAAATAAGTTGTGCTCAGGCCACAGAAACCTGACCCATGCAAGCTGTGAGATAATAAATGTGTATTCTTTTAAGCTGCAACATTTGTGGAAATTTGTTATGCAGCAACAGAAAACTAATATGAACTGGTAGCTCTCTTTTAAAAATTACTTCACTGTAAAATAATAGGACAGAATCATGCCAGATGAGACTCTACCACCCTGGCCCACAAGAAGGACCATATAGACAAGACATTGGTCCTCAAAACAACTGACTGCTACCCAAGAAAATAAAACACCATTCTTTCCCAATTCCAGTACAGCCTCCTGAGTAAATAGCCACATGTAACCTGATAAGGCACATCTGAGGAGTGCTTCAGGGGGCATGCTGGCTGGAGAAACTGCAGGCTGATTCATCCTGTAGTTGAATGCAGAAAGCAAATGTCCTGGGGTAATATTTTGAAACAGGAACATATCCCTCCTCCTATTCCCAAAAGTTGACTTTCCCCTGCTCAGACTAAACCATTCTGAGTTCCTTATCTCACTAATGGGATGAACCCCAGAAAGGGAGAAAAGAGGAAATTTTCTGTTTCTGACATTCAGAAAGTCAGGCCTCAGAGGCAACAGGGAGAACTCTGGGTTTAAGCAATAGTTTGAGAGACAAGCTGATGAGTAAGAGGCAGTCTCCACCTTCCTTGGGGTGGAGGAAGAGGAAAGTCGGAAAGAAAGGGTCGAGTGCATAGACTTGTGAATCTCTGAAGAAGGGGTGTTGTTTATCCTTCAGTCAGGCTGAGCTCAGGGCAAGGCAGAGTCCTCAGAAAAGGGCATGGGAATGCGTATCTTGTTTCCTGTGTGGAACCAAAAAAGGTAGCAAGAGCTCAGAAAAGACGTACATAGTGTACAGAGAGGGCCTTAAACAGCCCCTCGAAGATTCCCACAGTCCAATGAGGCATAACAGTGGCAGAAAGTTTGAGTGCACTACAGGACGGAAAGAGAGTGAAGAGGAGGCCAGGCCTCAAAGGGACCACATGGACCCCCATTGAAGAACCAGGACTTCTCTACAAATGTCATCAGGAGATGATGACCCAGAGCAGATCATGCTTCCATAACCCTACAACTTGGATGGAACTCCAGAAAAGGGACAGCAGGGTGCAACTAAAAATTAAGTTTCAGTTTTTACTATCAGCAAGAAGGGGTAGGGGGCTTTCAGTGAAAATTAAACTGCAAAACTGAGTTTTTAAATTGAGATTTATATTTATTGAATAGTCTACTTCTGGGAAACCCAATGAGGGATAAGTTTCCAGGAGGAAAGGGACTGTGGTAGATCATGACAACAATGGCCCCCGATGATACACACTTTCCTTATTCATACCCTCATTTTACCTCCTTTCCCACTGCTTCCATGTGACTCGGGCCAATGGAGCATTTGCAAAGGGGAGGCAAGCTAATATCCTGAGCTCCAATTAGGACAGCTCAATACAAATGAATTGGCCAAATGAACCAACATAACTGCACATCTATTTTGAACCAGAAACCTGTATTTCATTTGATTTCGTACACTGACCTTGTGAAGTGAGATTTATTATAGATAAGATAACTCAGGACAAATGAGTTGTGTTAAAAGCCACAGGTTTTCTATGGAATCCAATCTGTGTTTTATAATGTTTTATAATCTCTTCTAGCACCCCATAGCACTTACTGTCAGGGTAGAACCAGATGCTTTGACGGGACGCAGCGTACATTATAGTGAAGTCCCTTTTCTTTCTTTTTCTTTTTAAGACCTAATCTCAAATCTGCAACCTACCTACCATAAGCCTCTCCTTCTCTCAAAATAAACAGAAGAGTTAAAGGGAAGAAGGAGGGAGGGGAGAGAACGTTTGTCACACCCGTGGAAGGGTTGAAAATCACCATGGAGCTCAGTGATCTCCTATGAGACGAAAGCATTTAATTTCCCACTGTTTGGACAGCTGAGACTGGCCGCCTTCTCCCCCCAGTATGCATGCCAGCAGACCAGGGCTGAATCCTAATTCTAAGAAGAGGGGCTTCTGAGGCAAGATTTTCAACAGCAAATAAGCAGACACTCGCCAATGACCCAATACTGTCTCTGGGAATACTCTTGAGAAAATTTTTGGCTCTTTTTTCTATCATTCTTGAGGGTTTGTTTTTTCTTCCATCAGACTCAGAAAGCAGAGTGACATAAAAACTGAGTATGTGCTAAGGAGGAGGGGGAGGGAAAGTTTCCAAAGAAATTATCTAATTCACAGAGTTTAAGATTGGAAGATTCTCCTGGGCCTTGTAAGCTGTAAAAAAGGCAGATCTCTGTCAAGAGGACTTTCTCTAAAGCGGTTCTGGCTCAGTCTGTTTGCCCTTGGAAGATGCTGCAGCACCTAAGACATCCAGAGGCCATTGGTCAACACATGGTCTCCTCTCTAGCTATGCTCCTTCTAGAAATGCAGGATCTTTTGCCCCATCCTAAACTCAGAAAACGGGTTTGATGTGCAGAACACAGTGGAGAATCCTAGGTCTCTGACTCACAAGAGGATCACCTTTGGCCTGAGCTTCCTCATCTGTGAAATAGGGATAGGAATTCATGCCTTGGTGTATATTTGCAAGGATTACATGGAATAATATAGGTAAGTGCTTGGCATGGTTTCTGTACATCTCAGGTGCTCCTGGCATTGGCTCTCACAACAGGTCAATAAATATCAGTTCCTCCTAATCTTTCTACATTCATATTTATTGGAAAGCTGAGTGGCCAGCAAGCTATAATTTTTCTTTTGTCCAAAAAGGCAGGACCTTATTTTGTTTATAAAAGGCAGGGCCTCTTTGTTCTGCTTACAAAACAAACAAAAAAACTCTCCAAAGGTTCTTTTCGTCCTCTGCTAAATTGGAAAATCCAGTCAGTCTCTCTGGAGTGGACTTAGTTGATTGCCTACCCAGCACCCATTTTACCCCAACTCCCTGCCTCCTTTATATTTACCCTGCTTTATAGAACTCTGATTTCATACAGATATATCTATGTTCCTCCCTGGCCATGTGCCTCAAGGAAGGTAATCCCCACTCCAGCTCCAGGGAGTTTTCTGATTGGTCTAAGACTCGGTTTCTCAATCTCAGAGCTATTGATATTTTGGGTTGGATACTTCTTTTTTATAGGAGAGGCTATCTAATGCATTGCAGGATGGTTTAGCAGTTTTCCTGGCCTCTAACTATTACATGCCATTGGCATCCCCCTTCCCCAATTGTGACACTCAAATATGTCTCAAGATATTGTCAACAGTGTCTTGAGAGGGGAATTGGGGACAAAGTCCCAATGAGGGATGAGGGACAAAGTCATCCCCAGTTCAGAACCCCAGGTCTAAGCCAATCACAGTAGTTCAATTTTTTCCCACCAGTAATTGATTTAGGTATTGTATGTGATATATTTCTTCTGGTCAATAGGATTTAGGAGGTCTGCTGAGGCCTCTGAAAAAAATTCCTCACTCTTAAAAAGAAGTTTAAAGACTATATAGCTCATATAGCTCTTTTACCTTCTACTGGACATTTTTGGGTCTGATTATAATGAGCAGACTGTAGTAGCTATCTTGCAGTCATGGAAAATTAGCCTGAAGACAAAGCCAATTCACCAAAAGATAGACCAAACCTGAATCCTTCATGATGTTAATGAACCACTGGGTTAACAAAGGCTGGGATCATTTACTGCTAGATCATTCACTGTTCATTCATTCACTGGATTTTGAATGAATAAGTGAATGATCCCTGTTCATTCAACAATATTTACTGTATGCCTGCTATGTACCAGCTACTGTCCTAGAAACTGGTTCTGGATTGGTAAATAAGATGGACATATTTCCTTTACATATGACACTCACATTCTATTGAACTTAGTGCTTAAGCACTTTGAGAGAATTTTCTATTACTTGTTGCCAACAGCAACCAAACTAATGCACCTAACAAATACTACAAGTGGCCACCATCACTTAGGCCTTCAATGAAACCTAGGAGAGACTTTTTCCCCCTCCATCTGATTCCTATCTCATTCTCCATACAGACTATTCCAAAGCTTCTATACCTCTGACCACTAACTCTCCTCTCCAACTTGGCCCTTACTTTTAATCTACTGGCCTTCTATAGTCCCTGATAATACCCTATGCATATATACCGATTTCACTGCATACATCCCATCATATTGGATTGTCTATTGATTTATCTGGGATGACTCTGAGTGCAGAGGAGCCCCTGACTGGACCTACAGGAGGAGTCAAAAGCTGAAAGATGCAGGGAAGCCACGAGGAGACCACTTCTGGAACAGCATTGCAGGCTGAGGGCCTGAGAGCTTTCTATTTCCTTTCCCAGTTCCCATACTTTTTTGCTATAGCTTTAGAAAGGAATCATTTGCTTGAACCAGCCCTAAGGATAGCTTCATTTCACAGGTCAGTAAACTGTGGCATGTGGGTCAAATCCAGCCTTTCACCTCAAAAGCTAAGAATGGTCTTTGCACTTGAAAAAAATCCAAAGAAGAAAAACATTTCACATCCCATGAAAATTAAATGAAATTCAAACTTCAGTATCCATCATTAAATATTTTTTGGAACACAGCTACATTTACTTGCGTATGTATTGCTTATGGCTATTTTTATGTTACAAAGGCAGAGTTGAGTAGTTGCCCAAGAGATCTTACGACCCCGCCAGAGCCTTAGACCAGGGTGTCCAAGGGAGATAATAAACCCATGGGTTTTTAGTTTCTGTTTCTGGCTGGGCCAGTGAAGCCCCTTCCTCATCCCTATTTTCCACTTATCACTAGAGACAGAAACTAAAAATCATGGCTTCAGGCTGCTAAAAACCTAAAACAAAACAAAACAGAACAATAACAACAACAAAATAAGGCGGCTTGAACAAACTTGGGCCCTAAAACATTTATCACCTGAAAAATTTGCTGATCCCTTTTCTGTTTCACTAACAGAGCCCTTCCTAAAATAAGTGCCTTCTGAAATGAGAGATTGTAAGGAGCTTTAAAATAAAGAATGCTTAATAGGTCAGTTAGTGTGCTACTGACTGGGTCAAGATGGGGTTTGATGGAATCATTCTCTGCTCCTAGAAAAATAGTTAGAAGACAAATAGAAGCGAAGGAATTTGGATTTAGCTTGACAGAGAGGATGGCTGGAGCAAGAGATAATAAAGTCAGGCACTCACTTCTCTAGTAGATTGTTTTCCAAGTATGTTCTACTAAGGCTCTCCAGTATTTTTTAGTAGGGAATGTTGCTACACAAATATAGTTAAGAAGTGCAATCAGCCCACACTCTACATGTAGCAGAAACAAAACAGCAAGCCATGCCTGCACTCTCTGAGTGACTGAGCATCCCCTGTTGAATTTCCATGGTAGATTGAATTCATTAGCTTATTCATATCTTAGATACATTCATTCAATCTGCAAATATAAGGAATCGTGTACAGCAGGTTAGAGACCAAACTGAGCTGAGACGTGCAAGAAATGTCAAAATCAACAGAACAGGCTATTATCATCTGTCTGGAAGGAGAACATACCATTATTCTTGACAACTGTAAGCAAGAAATAGGGGAGAACTGAGTAGGTCAAAGTTCCAACCTTCCAGCAGAGGCCACCTCTCCTGGACTAAATAAATTACCTACCTGGTCATGAAGATAAGTTGCCAACAAGATTATTGGCATGTAGACAATGAAACTGTGAGGGAATTTAGTGGTGCTGAAATCAGAAAATAGTCAAATAGTATCTTGATTTCTCTATCATAGAGGAAGACAGAGTGTTCCAAAATAAAGACCAGTTGGGTTGATCCTAGTCCAAATTCTAGGACAAATGAAGCACATTTAGCTATTAGTAATTGAAATATCAAAAAAGAAGCTTAATAAATTTAGAAGCTTATTTTTCTCATTATATGAGAAGTCCCAAGTCAGGTATTGGTTTAACTGCTGACATCAAGGATGTCAGGACTGAGGTCTCTGAGATTCTCTCAGCCTTTCCATCATTGTCACTTCATGGTCCCAAGATGGTTCTGCTATCACCAGCCTAAGTGTCCATGTTCCAGGCAGAAGGAAGATAAAGGACAAGGGCATAATTGCATGTACCAGCTGTCTCCAGCCTCCCTCCCCCTTCTGAGGGGCTCTACTGGAGGCTCTATTGAGGCTCTACCCATCAACTGTGTTCTCTTATGTCATTGGTCAGAACTGTACCAGATGATCCACTGGTATCTGAAACAAGTGGGGAATACAGTGATTTAGCTGGACACATTGCTCCTCTCCCTGACCAAGAACAGAAATTTGTTAGTAAGGAAGGGGAGAATGTATATTGAGTACATAATTAGCAGTCTTTCCTACAACAGATTTTCCAAGAAACATTATATATGTATGTTAAAAAAAAAAATAAAAGAAAGAAAGAAAGAAAGAAAAGAGTTGATTGCTAGGAACTTCCATGAGTTTGCAAAGAAACCCCAGCAGATCAACCAACTTTTCTTTAATGAAAATGTTACTAGACTGGTAGAAGAAGAAAATACGGTGGATGCAGTGAATGCATTTATTAGTTAAGAAAGCAAAATCACTTGTGATATTCTTATAGGTAAGATGGAGAAATGTGATCAACCATGGCAGTAGAGTAAGGTAGACTTATAACTGGCCAAAAGCCTATCAAAAGACTACAGGTGAATAGTTAATGTCAGCTCTATAAGCAACAGCTATTATTGCAACATTGCATTATTTTAATTAATATTAGACTTAAGGCAATAACAATATATATATGGGTAACAGCAGATTCAGTCTTTGTCCCAGTCATGCTTCACATCAATTTCTGGGATGAGGATCTAGGAGGCCTTATGGACTTGAAGATAATGTAAATCTGGATGACAAGTTCAGAACCCAGAATTATCTAGATGAGCAGGAATGGTAGACCAAATAATATTAGTCATCATTTATTGAACACCTACTAGATGCCAGATACCCTGCTACATGCTTTCCATACATAATTTCTTGTTCTCTTAATAACCTTACAAAGTAGGTATTCTTATCAGTTTCATGTTATAGATGAAAAAACCAAGACTCCAAGAGGTTAAATCATTTGCCTAATATCCCACTGATGGAAGTGGAAAAACTAGGAGTCTTGTCTAGGTCTATCTACCTTCAAGACCTATTCTCTTTTTTCTACACCTTTCTGCATTCCTCTACTAGTGAATGTAAGGAAGTCCTGTATTTCAGGAGTAGGCAGAGGATGGGAAGATGTCGGTAGAGAGAATCATCAAAGTAAGAAAAGAACTAAAAGACTTTAGTTGGCTAAAGGTCTATTAACTTACTTTGAAATGTATCAAAAAAAAAAAAGAAGAAGAAGAATATATTGTTGCCATACTGCTATCACCACCACAAGAGCAAAATCAGCATGAGAACAGCTCTGGCAGGCAGTTTAATGTTGTGCTGATTGCTAAAACCCCAAAAAGCTTTCATCAAAATAAGAAATTGGCTCCATCCTAAGTGAGATTATAGTGCTAAATCTTGAGAATTTTTTTTATCTCATTCCTTGACGAAAAAGAAGGAATAAGAGAATGGTACAGGGATGGATAGACAGATTTGTGACAAAGCATGTTCACTGTGGAATCTAGGTAGTGGATATATAAGTGTTAGTGTAAAATTCTTTTAAATCATCTATAGGTTTGAAATTTTTTATTATCAAATGAAGGGAAAATCAATGTACATTGACAGGATGATGTGGCAGTGTTTAGTTGGGCAGGATATAGCTTCTCCCTTCTGGCATAGCACAGCCATACCCTAAAATCTGTTTTCACTTCTGAGTGCCAGCCTTTTGCAAGGTTGGTAACAAGCTGCAATGTGCCCTTGGGAAAAAGAACAGAAAGATGGTGGGTCCAGAAACCTTGCCTAACCTGGAAAAGAGAAGAAAACAGTACTACATGGTAATTCTCAGAAAATATGTAAATGGCTGTGAATTTATTATCTATTGTGGTATAACAAATTATACAAAAATTTAGTAGCTTAAAACAACACGTATTTATTATCTGATAGTTTTTGTAGATCAGAAGCTCACCAGTGCCTTGACTAGGTGGCTCTAGCTCAGGATCTTTGTGTGGCTGCAGGCATCTTAAGGCTTGACTGAGGCTGGAGGATTCACTTGTAAGATGGCTCATTCACATGGCAGGAGGCTTCAGTTCCTGTTACATGGGTCTCTACACAGAGTTGCATGAGTATCCTTATGACATGGCAGCTAACATTCCCACAGTGAGCTATCTTTTAGACAGCAAGGCAGAAGTCATAGTGCCTTTCATGACTTGGTCTCTGAAGTCACACGTCATAACTTCTGTATTATTCTAGTCATTACAAGCGAGTCACAGAGTCGAGCTCAACCTCAAAGGGAGGGAAATTAGGCTCTACCTTTTGAAAGGAGGAGTATTAAGGAATTTATGGACATATTTTTAAATTGCCACAGGCTGCTTCTTGGAAGAGAGGTAAGCTTGTTCTGTAAGTACCCTAGGGAAGTAGTTTTTAATTCAATAAAAAGAAATTTTTTCCTAATATTTAGAATCATCTAAAAGAATGGGAAGGAGCTGGTGAGTTTCCCCTAACTTAAGGAATTCAAAAAGAATCTGGACAATCAATTGGAGATGTGGTACTCATTCAACCAATATCTACTGTGTTTACCACATGCTATGCACTGTGCAAGGAGCCAAAGATGTCACAGTAAAGAAGATAAACGTGGTACCTACACTCCTGGTGTTTACACTGTCCTAAGGGAGGAAGACAATAAACAAGTTGACCAGCAAATTAAATAATTACAGGTTGTAATGAGTGTTATGAAGGCAATAAATAAATAGGCTATTGTAACAGAAATGAAGCAACTTTCATTTTATAGAGAGGACTCATGAAAAGGATAAAGATTTGAACCAGATAATACTTTATATTCCCTCCAATGTAATAGTGGTCACTCATTCAATTGTTCATCCAGCCTTTCCTTCAGCAGGCACTTACTGAGCATCCACTATGTGCCAGGCACTGTGGAAGGCACTAGGGATACAAAGTAAACAGTTCCACATTGTAAAGACTCCAGAGTCGTGAGAGATAACAAGATAAATACAGAGATGCTGATCCCCTGTGATAAATCCTACAAGGATTGTACACAGGAGCCTGACACACACAGGAGTGACAAACCTGCCTGGGGCTGCCAGCAAAGTCTTCACAGAGTGGCCATTTGAGCTGCATTTTCAAGGATAAGGAAGGGGACTGACAATCTGCATAAGAATCCTTCTGAAAAGTCAGCATCCGAGATGCCAGGCCTTGTTGGAAAGAAAGGAACAGAGACAAAAGTGAAATGCACGTTTAATGAGTTAATGGAGCCTGATGAATGAATACACTCTGAATTCTGGCTCCTGTGCCATTACATTAACATGCACTGGGCTGAGAACTGAAGCTCATTTCAAATTTAAAACTTCTAGAGAGAAACTCCAATACCCCGGGCTCATCACAGCTCTGTTCCCATTACAGCTTCCCTGTGATTCCCTGCCACAAACCTTCTGCTCCAGACAGGGCGGCCTCTCACCAACCCATCACTACTCCAGGCTCCTGCAGTCTGCATTACTTAGGATGTCTTTTTCCCCTCTTGTCTCCACATTCTCCTTATCCATCAAGTCCTACTGCTTCCCTGAAACTTTTGGGCCACTCTAGCCTGTGGGGATTTCTCCCTTTGAGGACACTGTGAGGAGCACAGAGACCATGGTCTTAATCTGTTATTGGCACTAAACTGTCTCCTGTACAACTGCATTGGTTCTCAAATCGATTGTGACTTTGGGCAAGCAAGTCATCTGAAGTACCTATGCTTCAGTTTACTCATCTGCAAAATGGGAGTAATAAAGCACTCAGCACCATAGGTTGTTGTGAGGATATGTGTGAAACATTTGAACCAATACCTGGCATGATATGAACTGTCAGCTGTGATTGTCGCAAGCCCTCTGTAGATGGAAGCATGCTTTCCCATCCTTCAGTGACCCAAGAAAGGGCTCAGCTTTGCCAATGTCACCGCTATCTGATGAGTGAATAAATGTCTTTTATTCTTACTCCCTCTTAAAGTTCATGCCAACTGGCTTGGCTCAAGTTTTTCTAAGAGAAATGAGTTTTAGGCCGGAATTATGTTCTGGAGGTTTTGTTTTTTTCTTTCCCCCCAGTTGCTAGCTCTTTGGGTTGTATATGTGAAATAACAATTGGATGGCACTTTATTTAAAGCCACAATCCAATTGGTAAACCTAACACTTCAGCAATTATGTTTTCCAGCTGAGAGACGTGCAAACTTGAGCCACAGTTAATTGGAAGGCATAAAAAAAAGCCTTTTTATTTCACCACATGGACACTTCATTATGGTAATAGGAGGACGGGAGCATCATTCCCTCTGCTCTTTCTTGGACACACTTGTGTATTTCTTTATGCACTAAATATGCTTTCTGGCCATTTCTGTCTGCTTCCCCGTTTCCAGTTCTGTTTTCTCTGCCTCCTTTCCTCCCTTCTGTGTCCTCCTCATCTTATCAGGCAACAAGGAAGCAGGTATATTTTCACCTCTACTGTCTGCCCTCAGTGCTTCCCTCCAGTTCCACCTTTATGCATGAGCAAAGCAGCCATCAGCCAACAAGCTTGGGAAGCTCCTCAGGACCATGAATACTTTCTAGATTACAGAGGTTAGAGTTCCACATCTTTGGTTTACCGTGGGATGCCAATGAGAGCATCCTCCTCTGTCACGTTATGAACGACGTAGGGAACTCAAGATTATCATTTTCCCATTAGCATGCTAGCAAAAGTACATATATCGAAGTGGTCTACTGGTTTGGAAATCAGAGCATAAAGCTGAGAAGTGACATAGGACAGCTATGCTTTGAGAGTATATTAAAAGGATTGTTAGGGCACAATACCAACGGCCAGGTCTCTGTCTCCAGCTCTCACTTCTGAGATAGAAACCTATTTTCTTTGACAGTCCACTGCACATCCCCCTTTGAAAGACCTCTTAAATGTAAAATATCCACAATGGAATCTGTATCATCTCACACATTCCTCATTCCCACATGTCCCATGGCTTCTCTTCTTGAATTTATTGTCTCAGAAAAATATACCATTGAGGTGGTAAATATACCACCCAGGGGCCCGTATAACTCTCAGGGCCATCCCTGTCTGCCTTCCTGTACATCACCAGGCACTACATCCTCTTTACTCTGCGTCCCAAACAGCCCTCCAGTTCATCCCTTCCTCCCAGCCTTAGCCCACAGCTCTCCTCTGGACTGTTGCTAAAGCCTCTTAACATGTGTCCCTGCCCCTCCACTCTCACTGGACAGTCCATCTTCATACAACGCCACTGAAAACGTGATTCTGCTACCCCAAGGACACGTTCTGCCTCCTCCCGCCTCTAAGCTTTTGCATTAGCTCTTCTCCCCTTCTATATTCTCCATCCCCTTGTCCAGTTGACAAGTTCTTATGTGTCTTTTACGAAAGTGTTGAGTATCTTTTCAAGTGTTACTTTACCTGGGCAGAATTAGTTACTTCCTTCTCTGTGCCCCCTTTAATACTTAGTACATATGATTATTTGTTTTATGAATATCTACTTTATCTGTCTCTGCAGTTTCTTGAAGTCAAGAATTATGTCTCGTGTTTCTTTGGATTACCTCCTCCTAGTTAATTAATCCATGTTTGCTGAATGAATTAAAGGCTGAAATTTCACAAAAATTCACTAAACACCTACTTTATGCAGACACACTATTCTAAAATAGTAGAAAACTAAATGAATCTATGCTCAAAGAGCAAACAATCTAGTTTAAAATAGGCCCAAACATTCTGGTTTAAAATAGGTTCAAGGAGTGCCTGCGTCCTTAGGAGTTTTTACTTAATACTGCTGCATGTTCAGCTCACCGTCACCAGGTGGCAGTAGTGTGCCATAGTCATGTGGTCCAAGCTGTGAAGTTCCCAGAACTTCAAAAAGGTGGCTCTGCTCGGGTTGGGTTGCTAGATTAATAGCAAGAGAACCAAGGGGAATGTAGACTGTGTCTGGGTTCTGTGTGTGGCTGGACTTGCAAGGGTTTGCTCTTGGAGCTGCCCACAGCTGCAGCTGGCATGCTATGCTGCATTTAGACACCGTGCTGTCTGTAAATCCATAAACCCAAAGCAAGGAGACTTGGAGATCTTCAGGTTGGTACCAGATCCGTACCTTGGAAGACCTCCTGCTGTGCAATTCTCTTTAACTGCTCTCAGTGGTGAGCTTCTATTCTGCTGTTTTTAATTCAGACAATGGCTATGGCAATTAGGAAGTCTCAGGTGATCTCTGTTACAGCACTTTCCATAAAGAGATATGAGCTGATTCCAAGCTACACTTCATGAAAAAAATGGGTGAAAACTGAGGAAACAGAGTTACAAGGGAGGATGTAGAGAGGGAGACAAGGTCAGTAAAAAATTCAGTCTCTTGCGTAGCACCACCTCAATCCCCAGTCCAGTTCCCCTCCCAGGATGGGAAAGACTTAGCTATATCTGCAGGCCAAGGACACAGACAGGAACAGAAACAGAAATACAAGAGGGAGAGAGGATAAGAGCTAGATCAGTGTTAAGCAGAAGTCAGGGAATGGGGACAAGAATGCAAGCAGGGGATTAGCCTTGAAAAAACTGAAGAGTCAAAACCCTTCTTCAACTGAGGCAAGAAGTGAACTTGTGTTTTGCCAGAATTTGGTTTGTGGAAAGGAGATATGGAGATTTGAAGAAGTTCATGCTTAATGTCCCTGATGTGGGGGATAAAAGAGCAAGTAACCACCCCCTCCACACCAAAGAGTGGGAATTAAGGAGTGATGCAGCAGGCTTGAAAAGATGGTAAGGACTAGATGAATAGGAAAATAAACTGATTAGGAATAAATTTAAGAATGATACTTAAAGGTAGAATTCATGCATTTGTAGTAAAGTAATTGGCAGGGTTACCAGGTTTTGAGCAGCAGAACTCAGAAGTCTGGGATGGTTCCATTGTTTGGCTTGGTTGATTTGCTCTAGGTTGGGGGTTGGCTAAAGAGGAGGAGCAGAAATCAGACAGGAGAGCTAATGAAGAATATTGGTTAGGATACAGTTAAAGTGGCTGAGCTTGGTGTCCGGACAGGATGGGGAAGGAATTAACAAGATGGGCTGGAGAAAGTCAGAAGTCACTAAGCAGTTTTAGACCTCAACAACATAGAGGAGGTGAGGAAATGGGAAAGCTGGAAGTAAAACAAGAAAGCACTATTAGGAGCTCAAGATTCCCAAAGCCACGGTGTTTCTGTGGGATAGAGCTGCTGATATGGTGGAAGGCCAAGCTCATTGGAGTAGAGGAGGTTAGAGCAAAGACTAAATTGTCAGCTCAGACTTCATCAGGCTAGTATCCCAGGCCCACAGCATTAGACAAGATAGGCAGGAAGCTAGAGAGTCAGTTGCAGATCCACAGTGGCTGCAGGAGAGCGATGTGGAGGCTACAGATGATGGAGAGAGGAGGAGGGAGTATAAACTGAATGCTGGGAGTTTTAATGTAGGAAGGACTCTTACTTTTCTGTTACTTACTAGAATGCTGATCTGTATATGGCAATGGGCAATCGATAGAGGAATGCTCCAGAGAGCAGAAGGAAGGGCAAAACTGAATGGAGATCAAAGGACTGGGGAGACAGGTGATAGGAAGAGCCCATACCTTAGATGGAATTGTGGGATGGGCCCAGTCGGCTTCAGGATTCCAAAGGTAATGCAATTACATGTTCTTTGGCTGATGCCTAGAACACAGCAGGTTCTGAAGAAATATCTTTGTAATTAAATAATGTCTTTTGCTTTTAGGATTTTTTTTTTAACTGTATGTATTCAGCTTCCATAAGTTAGTCTTTAAACTTGCTAGCTCACCTGTAGACAGCTTCCGGGCTTCCTCACCACAGATTACGATAGATTATTCAGTGCAATTCAGCTCCTTCATTGTCTGTTTTCCTTTTCTACAAATCCCTTTCTATAAAATGTCCAATTTAACTCTATACATAAGAGAAAGACATAAAGTGTCTAGGCTCTTTTTCTAAATTAATAAAATAAGAGTAACAATAATAAATGGGTGGTTTTTTTGTGTTTTTGGTGACCATGCTGCAGTTTACAAATTATCTCAGTTACCATTTATTTATTAAACTCTCACAAGGTAGGCAAGATGGGTATTACTATGTCCAATTTTTCACGTAATCAGTGTAGATAGGTCCTGTGACTTTCCAAGACTGCACAGCTTCACATGGCAAAAAACATGGGAAAGCCAGACTGGAACCAATGTACTTCAAGTCTGAATTACAAGGTCTAGGATCGTGTTTCCTTAAACTTTAATATGAGTTTTTTCAAAGTATAGCTTTAATAGGTCTGGGGTGGGGTTTTGGAATCTGCATTTGAAGCAAACATCTGACACTTATGTTTCAATGATCATGCTCAGAAAAACACTCGTCTAGAAAATCTATTGCCCCTTTTCTCTTAAAGGGAAAAAAAGAGGGAGATCTTACCTTGTATAAATCAAAGAACTTTTTTCCCCTTGGAGAACTGGAGCCCCCAGCTCCTCTCTTCTGTGACCTACCTACACACACTGATAAAGTTAATTACCTGCCCTGGCTAAATGACTTTCCTTAGCAGCACCCTAGCAACTAACATCAGCTCTGCTTTAGGCTACAAAACTAGAAGGAGATTTCTTGAAGTCTAGTATATTTTACAAAAGAACAAAACATCTGAACAGGAAATTAAGGGGAAAGCAAACTGGATTCATTGCTAGGAGATGAGAAATAGACACATGAAATAGTTCATGAAATCCACTGGAACACAATAGTCAAAATGGGAAACTTCTCCTCAGTTCTACTGAAGTCCAGAGGAGGGGAGGCTACAGAATCTCATTCTATGGAGGAGAATATAAACAGGCAGGAGGAGGGAGGGCATTCCAGGCCATGAGAAAGCTGTAAGCCATGGTGCTGAGGCAAGACTGAAAATGGAGGACCCAAGGTGCCCAGCTAGGCTGTGCTGGGAGCTCAGACCAGGATCTATGACCAGGCACAACCAGATGGACACAGTGAGACCAGATTGTGGAGGGCCTTGGAGGTCAAGTCTTAAAATTTGGGCTGAGTCAGAAGGGTAGCCTACTGAGGGTAGGCTTGTTAAAAACTTTTTATTCAGAGGACAAATATTTATGGAGCTCCAACTATGAGCCAGGCATGGAAGATATAGTAGTAAGCCCCATAGACATTCCCTACCTTTGTAGAGCTTAGAATTTAGTCATAGAGACAAATACTGAATACATAGAAAATTTTTTAAATCAAGCATATAAATTAATAGGTCATTATAAATCTTAAGCATATTAAAAGAAGTTGGGTGTGGTGGTTCATGCCTATAGTACCAACAATTTTGGAGGTTGAGGCAGGAGGACTGCCTGAGCCCAAGACTTTGAGAACAGCCTGGGCAATGAAGGAAGGAAGGAAGGAAGGAAGGAAGGAAGGAAGGAAGGAAGGAGGGAGGGAGGGAGGGAGGGAGGGAAGGGAGGGAGGGAGGAAGGAAGGAAGGAAGGAAAGAAGGAAGGCAGGTGAATGAGGGGGAGAGGGAGGGTGGTGGGACAGGGAAAAGAAAAGAAGAAAGAAGGAGGTGGTGATTAAAAGGAAAGGTACTCATGAGTTCCAGCAGAGTTTTAGGGGCTGGAGCTATTCTAGGAAATCAGAAAGACCTTTGAGGAAGCAGTTTCACACTGAGATCTGAAGAGTGCATAGAAATTGGCCAACGGAGAGTGGTGGGTAGGAAAGACCAAAGAGCAAAACAGGATTCCAGGCAGAGAGGACAGCACAGGCAAAGCCCTTGAGAGAGGAGCTGCATGGCTGGAGAAGCAGATCAAGCAGAGCCTTGGAGGCCTTGCTGAAGATTCTGTTTTTATTCTGAGAGCCCTGAAAAGCCACTGAGAAAAGAGTTTAACCTCAGGATTGACATTCAAATCTGCATTTTGAAAAAGTGCACTTGGGTTTCAGTGAGAGGACGGACGGAAGGAGAGCACAAGTAGACAAGGGCAACCCAGTTAGGAGGCTAAGAGAGAAGGTCAGCTTGGACTGGGGTAGTGGTGGAGGAGGGCACCAAACTGTTGATGTGATGGATTGGATGAGTGGCGAGGAGAGCAGAGGTCTGAGTAACAGCCAGGCTGGTTTGGAGAAACCTAGCTCATGTAGTGGCATTGGAGCTTGGTGAGCTGGTTGGAGCCTGCCGCCATAGCCCAGATGATAGGGCCAACACTGTGTACCGGAAAGTACCTCATTTGGTAGTGGGGAGGCCTGTTTTAAATCTTGGCTCTTTCCTATAATGGCCATGGAACATTACCTCAGCAGGTAATTTCATAGGCTCCTAATCTGGAAAATAGGAGTGCAGAGGTGAATTGGGGCTGCCTACTTCACATGGTTTTCCTGTCAATAGCCAATACAAACTTAAATATCACATTCCTGCCTACTTCCTCACCCACCTTCAACTTAGATTTGAACGTTTTGTAGATGAAAAGAGGTTCAAGAGCACAGATTTGAGCTTTCAAACATACACTAAGCTCTGTGAAGACAGAAGTCATAATTTATTCTAGTTTCCTGCCCTCTGAGATAAGATCGGGTACACTTTCCAGAACCACCTATTTTAGTTTGTAGTATACATCACAATTATAATTTGAAAATATTCATATAATTATGTATTTAATATTTGCCTTTGCCACAGGCCTGTAAAATCCTCAAAGGCAGGTAACATATCTGTGTGTCTTGTATCCAAGCTCTGAGCACATGAGTAGATGCATGGATGGATGGATGGATGGATGGATGGATGAATTTTTGTTCCCTCTTCTACCTACCAGTCAGCACAGAGCCTAGCTCCAAATCCACTTAATGAAAGCGTGCTGGATGAATGGGATCGTGCCACTTGGAGTGCATCATGAGCTCTGAGCCAGTCAAGTGAAGATGCAGACAACTCCCTCAGCACTCAGACATAGATGTGAACCTCACCTCAAAAAGGAGAGCTGAATCAGGTGCTGCTAAGGTCAAGAAAGGCTAGGGATGAGAGAAGCACATAATTGGCTTCAGCAGGAGTTACTCTCAGGTGACCTCTGAGAAAAGGCATCCAGTTAATAGTGGCAGCAGGAATTCCAGCACAAGCACTGAGGAGTAAGTGGGCAGGCAGGGAGGAATGAAGGCCTCCCATGCAGGTGGCACCCTGGGCCTGTTTGTAGTGCTGTGAAAAAGAAAACCCTGACCTGGAAAGCAAAGGAGATTGCTTGCTAAATGTAGGCCTAGGAGGTGTGTTGAAGGCCCTGAGCAAAAAGAAGAAGAGAAAACCAAAGCATTTGAGAGCACCTGGGGAGGGACGCTTGTGTGCACTGAGAGGCAGGGGGTTTAAGGTATCCTCAAGCCGGTGAGGGAGTGGGCGCCACTAGGGACCAACTCAAGTGTTTTATATGGGTCATATCATTTAATTCTAGCATATTCTCCCCACTCTCCCCTCTAGGAAGGGTGTACTGGCACCCACCCCCATTCCCTTGTTCTCCAGAGCAGGAAACAAGCTTGGAGGGTGCACTAACTAGCCCAGGCTTCCCAGTGGGTGAGTGGTGGGACTGAGGTTTGATTCGGGTCTCTTCCCAGGCAGACACTGGGAGAGATTCTTGCCCTGGGTCTTTTCCCTTCAGGCCCTCAGCCTCAGCACCTCTCTGAACATCTGTCCCTGGAGACTGAGAATCTGATCTAAAATGTAAGCCAAGAAAACACAGGCTCTTCACTGAATCTTTCAAAACTCATTTCCAGGACCGTAGGAGGACCTTCCTGAATCTTGGGCACTTTCGCCTTTGCTGGCTCCTTTCTCCAGGTTAAGCATATTTTATGACTGTAGAGGTATAAATACAAATATATTAACATTATACAGTAAACATTTGTTTGATCTAAACCTTTTTTCTCCTGATTTTAAAGAAAACCTTTTCATAGATCCAAAAATATTGTGGGCCCTAGCTAAGTCGTTTCTCCTTTCTTAGCCTCCCATTTGACCTGTTCCAATATGGCCTTGGGGAGAGCAATGGGCCTGGAGTCACGTGGTGTAACCCTGCGGTTAACTGGTCGCAAGTCTTAGTTTGCTCGTCTATAAAATGAATGAGAGTAACGTATGTTTATTGGGAGTAGGGAAAATGAAAGTGAGTCGATACCGTAAGTAAACTGCCAAGCACATTGCTGGGCACAGAACAGGTATGCCACAAAAGTTATTTCTCAGGCTTTCCCTTCCCTGAGCATCATCCTCCACAGGGTCCGGAGTGTAGCTGGGAGTTGGAGCAGCAGCCTCCTACGCGATGGGACAGAGCCCGCGGTGTCCGGTAGCATGCCACGATTTCTTCGTCAGACCCTGAGAATCCCACGTCGCAAAATAAACACGGCCGCGCTGCTAATCGCCAGTTCGGAGGAAACAAAACAGCGCTGCGCTCGGGGATCTGGGCAAAATCAGCCCTCCCTCCTCCCGCTCCTTCACCGCCGCCCTCCCCTCCTCGCGCCGCTCGGGTTCGCTCCGCTCTGCTCAGCGCAGCGCAGCGCAGCTCCGCGGCCGCCAAGCCGAGGCGGGCACGGTCTCCGAGTCGCCGACGCCGGCTCCGAGCTCTGCCAGGTCGCGCCTTCGTCTGGACCGCTTCGGGCAGGAGTCGCGTGGCGAAGGCCACGGCCGCGGCAAAAAGTTGGGGGCCGCGAGGATGAGGCTGTGCCCGGCGCCCCTGAGGCTGAGCCGCACCCCCGCGCTGCTGGCCATGGCGCTGCCCCTGGCCGTGGCGCTGGCCTTCTCCGACGAGACCCTGGACAAAGTGCCCAAGTCAGAGGGCTACTGCAGCCGGATCCTGCGCGCCCAGGGCACGCGGCGAGAGGGCTACACCGAGTTCAGCCTCCGCGTGGAGGGCGACCCCGACTTCTACAAGCCGGGAACCAGCTACCGCGGTAAGTGGCCGCCTGGCGTGGCGTGGGGAGTGCAGGACCCGGTCCCCGCAGGGCGCCGACCGCCCGGTGCCGGAGGAGGGCGCGCGGTCTCCGGGTGCGCGGCGCAGTGCAACCCTGCAAGGGCCCTTCTGTCCTGGCTACCCTCGGCACTTGTAGCCGCCAGCTCCGCGCGGATCATAAGCCAGTGTCCGGGACCGTCGCGGGGGCCGCAGCCAGGAGAGGCAGCCCGGGTCTCCGACGCGTGGTTCCTAGGCTGGGGATGTAACTGAGCCACGCGTCACGCCGGCCTGACTGCAAGGGAGGCTTGCTTCTCCTTCGGCCGTCTGCAGGAGGGAAGTAAGCCCGTTTTGCTCCAAATCAGTCTGGAGCGGACCCAGGCTTCTCTTGGTCTGGTCCCAGGCAAGGCAGCGACTGCAGCTTCCCCGCTCCGTCCCTGAAGGAGAGGGTACCCGCTTCTCAAAGACCGGCCCTGGGCGGGACGGCCACTCCGGCTTCCCTGGATAGGTCCCTTCAGGAAAAGGAACTTTGGCTTCTCCCTAACCGGTCGCGGTGCGCGGGAAGGAGGGGCAGGGACAGCCTAAAGATCCTCGAAAGGGTCTTTGGAAAGAACCCCAAATTATTCTCATGGTCCCAGACGAGATAGAGGATCTTGGGTTTCCAGAACAGATTCCCAGCGGGGACAGGGTCCTCAAAGAGCTCTGGGTAGGCTCCGAGCTGGAAGGGGAAGTGGATGACGATGGAAAAAGAAGCCCCGATGCCCGAGGCCTGCTCCCTGGAGGCCGGAGAACCTTGACTCAGGCACCCCGGAGGCTCTGCCACCCAGGGATGTCGTTCCTACGCTGCTCGGCCGAGAGCTGGGTTTCGGGAGCTCAGGGAGGAAGTGTCCAAGCAGGTGAGCTCCTCCTGGGCGGGACAGGCAGCTCGACCAGCATCTACCTGAAGACCCCTGACTGTCCCCACGGCCCGCCGCCTCGCTCCGCAGCAAGGTCATCTCCCCACACATCGTTTCCTCTGGCAACAGCAGCCGCTTTCCGGGTGGGGGACAGGTAACCAGGAAGGGAAGGGAGCCTGTCTGGCCTCACTTAGGGTCCCACCAGGGAGCGTGTACCGTCACCCCCGCCCCTTCATAAGTCAGCTCTGGTGCTAAGCAGGTTGGAGTGGGTCATTGGGGCACCTGGTGGGGCAAATGGGCTCCCAGCTGCTGTACTTTTCTCCCTGCCTTCCCAGTTCCCCAGAGAGCCTTGGACGGAGGCGGTGGAAGCAACACAGGAGAAAGTTGGGGGCAGTGTCAGCGGGCGCCAGGGCCACCCTTCTTGGAGCTTTTTCCCCGTTTTCCTGGGTTTTTGTCCCTGACTTTCTCTACCCAGTAGCTACTTAGAGCCGGCTCCTAGGTGCCCTTGGCGCCTTGGCATGCTGAGCACTTGGCGAAGAACAGTCTGACCCCGGCGCGCAGCTCCGCGGGATCCTGGGTACTCCACAAAGAAAGATTCTGGGCGAACATCCCGCCCAGCCCGGGAGGGAGAGCGTGGGTTGGCACCGCAGTGGCTGGAGCGAGCCGCGCCGACGGGCGGCAACTGCCACTCGGTGGAGCTGAGAAGCGACCGATCCTCCCTCTGGACCACAGGGAAGCGGGTGTGACCTCACTGGCCTATTCAGCCCTCCCCAAAACTGAGGACCTGGGTTCACAGGGGAAACTGCCACCGCACCACGTAGCAGAGAAAAAAGTGGCTCTGGAGTCCAACAGACTTGGGTTTAGTAGCTGTGTAACCTTGGGCAAGTCATTTAATTTCTCTGCACCTATTTCCTAGCTGGAAAAAAAAAAAAGCTGTTTATCCATCCTCTCTTGGTAGCGGTAGGGAGTAAATGAGTTTACAAAGGTCAGTGGGCTTGAGCTAAAACAGGTGCCTAATATACATGAGTTGAATGTGAGACCTTTATTGGTTTACTAATGGAGGTACGTTCTTGATCAGATTTTTTTTTCTGAAGTGTGTATGTGCGTTTGAAAGTAGATTTCCTCAGCTCGCCTTTAGTCCATTCATCTAGTAGCGAATGGTGGTTATTTGGGTCCTCATGAATTAATTGAATGAATGAGATATTTCTTCATATCAGGAGCCTTGCCTAAGATTCTTCCTAATACAAGCCCAGGAAGATTTTTTCAGTGACTTATGCTAGTCTGGGGTTCAGGCCAAGTGTACCCAGCTTTTCACACTAATCTGCGTTTTAGTTGAGTATTGACAGCTGGTGGCCCTAACACTGGGAAGGAGGCACATCTGGTATTCACGTGGCCAAAGAGGTTTCAGAACTACCTAAAAGTCCAGGGCCCACAGGTGGGAACTTTTGTTAAAATAATTCATGAGACTTGATAGGGAGCGTCCTGGACTTTCACCCTACAGACTACTCCTGCCTAAACAGCCTTCTGGACTTTGACACCCCGACTCAGGCTGTAGATTGGGCAATCATCTTTTCTCCCTTCTAATGGCTAAGAGACCTTTAAAGAGATCTTGCAGGAACCATGGTGAGTTTTTCCAAGTAAATATTCTGCAATTAGCAAACCTGATTCCGCCACTCAAAGTTCGAAAGAAAGGGTGCTGGCCTAGTTTGTGACATTTTCTGTTGGCTCCTTCTTTCTTAGAATAATTATGTTAAAAGTAACTCTAACACATTCTGCTCATTGTACTGACTTAGGGCTGTGAAGTTGGCATTCTCCTGGTGTTCTATTTGCTTTTTAATTTTTTCCTGAATTAGGATTCTTCACAATCCTTGGAATCAATGACTTGTTTTCCTGCCCCAAATCTTTGTCCACAGTTCATCCCCAAGTAGCTTCTGTTCTTTGTGCCTGCTGTCTAAGTATAGTCTTTCGGTACTCTAGACTGGAATAAAATGCTCACTATTTAAAAAATACTGAAACATGTGGTTTCTTCCCCAAAACCTGAATCCAGTTGAGATCATTATTTGGTCTTTTCCAAATTGTTAGTATTATATTGACTTCTTTTTCTCTCCCACCACTTCTCTCTACTCTCCCTCCCTCTCCCCATAATCTCCACTCCCTCCAACAGCAATAATTGTGCTTTAGAAAGCTCTGAAAGGCCTGCTCTGTTTCTGACCAGGGCCTCCTTTGAAAAGGAGATTACAGTGATTAAAAATAACAAGTTGAGGATCCTCAAGGGGCTTCCCTTATATAGGAGGACAATTTGCAGGACCAGGCTTTCCCAGATCACAATTTCAAGCCAAATAGAAGAAAATCCACTGAAATGTTCAAGAATTGATTGAAAATAAAAGAGGCTGTTTTGTCTTACTGAAGGTCTGTTTATTAGGAAAATAAAGTCAGACTCTGGCTAATGAGAATGGCGTTTCCTAGATGTTCTGTAAAGGGACATTTCAAGGAACTTGATGGGAAAAGAATGTCCAGTAGAGGTTTCAAAAGCTGGTCCAACTTTAAGCATAATTGAGGGTTTTTCCTAAACTGGGAGGTTTGGAAACCTCCAAAGCTGCATGACTTTTTCTTTGTCCCAAATTGAGACAGACACACACTGACCACAGGAATAGACACCTCAGCCTGGTGGGAAACGCATAGGCCTTGATGTTGGGTGGGCTGGTTTCAGTCTTGCTTGGTCACGTGTTCACTGTGTGATCTCAGGAAGCCACTTCACCTCTCTTAGCCAAAACTTCTCCATCTATAAAATTAGGGTGTTTTTTTCCCATCATTCCTGTGAAAATTAGAAACAATTCATGTCAAAAGAAATTGTCACACAGTGGTTGCTTAAAAAAAAATGTTATGTGATGATTATTTTGGAAATAGAAACATACTTAGCAGCAAAGCCCTGGCTAAGATACTGTGTTAAGTTCTTCCTACTCATCTCCCTATTCCTCATAGTACTTTGAGGCAGTTTATTGTCGTTATTATTTTACGGATGAGAAGACTAAGACTAAGACTCAGAGAGGTTTAGTTCCTTACACAGATAATAATTAGTGGAATCAGAATACAATCTTAGGTCAAAATCTGTGCTCTTAACCAGTCTTCTGTGCTGACTCAGTGAAATTAGTTGGGAGTAGAATGAAATACACTCAGCTACCCTCAGCCTTCTGGCTATTGAGCCTTCCTTCAAGGAAAACAGAACAACAAATCAAGTTAATAACTGACATCTCTCAGGACACAAAGTAATATAAAGTGATAAATCCTTATTCATATTTGCTGTTTTCTCTTATTGGCTTCAGTGTTACATTTTCCCATAAGCCAGAGGATTAATTTAGAAACGTGAAGAATCTTGTCAGTCTTTGGCCAATTCCTTTTGTTTGTGGGGAAACAAAAACAAATTGGGTAGGCAAAATAACAACAAAAGCATAAAGAAAAGAAAAAAGAAAAGACAGATTTGACTGTTGTTTTATTTTTATGTACAGCTGTTATATAACCATGTCTGTAAAATTTTATGTTTGGAAAGGACACACTTAGGATCCGAGAAATGTATACTAGATGAGGCCTTTTATATAAACTATTCCCAGTATGGTGGAGTTTTTAAAAACGTAAGTGCTGCTGCTGATATTATAATTAAGCCACCCTTCCTACCTTTCTTCCCTTTTTTGCACTATTCCCCATTTTTTTATTATGTAACTGTTTTTTAACCGTTAGTACTTTTAATAAATATTTAATTTAAACTGAAATTTTAAATTAGAAGATGCATACATAGCTAATGTTTAATGGTTGTGGAGATTGTTTATTGCTCTGAATTTCAGGAAATGAAAGAAACAAAAACATACAGGCTGAGTGCGGTGGCTCAGGCCTGTAATCCCAGCACTTTGGGAGGCCAAGACAGGTGGCTCATGAGGTCAGGAGTTAGAGACCAGCCTGACCAACACGGTGAAACCCTGTCTCTACTAAAAATACAAATAGTTTAGCATGGTGGTGCGCACCCGTAATCCCAGCTACTCCGGAGGTGGAGGCAGGATAATTGCTTGAACCCAGGAAGTGAGGTTGCAGTGAGCCAAGATCACACCACTGCAGTTCAGCCTGGGCAACAGAGCAAGACCCTGTCTCAAAAAAGAGAAAAAAATACAAAAAAAAAAGCATATTAAAATGGAATTTTTCCAGGTTTAAAACACAAGTAAGTTGTTTCATTATAGCTGACTCTTTCAACTGCAACAAGAAGCTATAATCACTGATATGTTCATCACTATGGGCTGGTATATCAGGAACTTTTCACTCTCACACTCTCCACTTGCTTGTTATACAGACTGTCAGATATAGGTCAATATTGGGTGCAGGCTAAACTCATGTTACTAACAGAACCCAAAACACAGTGTTCTAAGCAAGAGGTAAATGGGGGACCCAGCATGATGGGAGCCTTTGCTCCAAAGCCCATCCAGGAACCAGGCACCTGCTACCTTGTTCCCCCGCCATCTTCTTGCGCTCTGCTGTCCAACAGGTGGCTACTTAGCCATGTGTGGCTATGAAGTACTTGAAATGTGGCTATTCTGAATTGAGATGTGCTGTAAGTATAAAATACACAAGGATTGTTGAAAATTTAGTATAAAAAGAGTGAACTTCTCATTAATCATTTATGTATTGATTACATATTAAAATAATTATAGATATTAAGTAAAATATACTAGTTAAAACCAATTTTGCCTGTTTTTCACTTATTTTTAATGGATACCTGTTAACATGTAAAATTAATTTCATTTGGCTTAAGCTTATTTCTCCTAAACAGCACTGTTTTAAGTATTATTCTCCTTGGCATGGTTACAACTGAGGAGAACCTCTGCTCATCTGTATTCAGTCGGCATGTAGGGGACTGGGGGGAGAGAAAATAAAGGACAGCAGCTTTCTTTTAATGATGTGACCCAGAAACTGCACCCAGCACTTCTAAACATACTCCATTGACAAAAATTTAGTCATGTGGCCATACCTAGCTGCAAGGGAGGCTGGGAAATACAGCATTTAGCTGGATAGCCATGTGCCCAGCTAAAACTTGAGGGAGGGTTTATTTTTCAAAAGAATGAAACGGTAAATTTGTGGGGACCATATTAACTGTCTCTGCCACATATTTTCATGCATAGTCATGTAAAAACACAATATGTCTTATTCTCTCACTCAGTGAAAAGTCATCTAGGCGAATCAACTTGACAACATATAAACTGATGTTCCTGCTAAGTATCAGCAGAGGAAGCCAGATGTGGTGGCTCACACCTGGGAGCCAACACTTTGGGAGGCTGAAACAGGTGGATTGCTTAAGCCCTAGAGTTCAAGATCAGCCTGGGCAATATGGCAAAACCCCAACTCTACAAAAAAATACGAAAATTAGCAGACTGTGGTGTCTCATGCCTGTAGACCTAGCTATTTGGGAGGCTGAAGCAGGAGGATCTCTTGAGCCAGGGAAGTTGAGGCTGCAGTGAGTGAAGATTGTGCCACTATATCCACCCTGGGCGACAAAGTAAGACCCTGTGTTAAAAGAAAAAAAAGAAGGGAAAAAGAAAGAGCAGGGGCAGGAGTGCTGGGGTGTGAATGTGCATGTATTGTGGCCTCCTTTGTCTCATTCTTTTTTCTCAGTAAAAGAGGAAGCAGCAAAGAATGAAAGGAATGAGGGTAAAGTAAATAAACAAGATAGCAAAGGGGTGGTGTGGGAAGATAAAAAGAAAAATGAAAACCTATTGGCATATACATTCAGAATGAAAATGAAAGAAAATGTTTGAATATAGTAGAGTCCCATTAAGATGGGACTAGAGGGCTAGATTCAAGAAGAGCCATGGAAAGCAAAAATCACATAAGTCAAAGTTAATCCTTTGAAATTATATATAAAATATAACCTAGATGCCAGCTTCAATCTAGCCTTATCTAAACACCCTATCCCCGATATTTTTGTAAGTGGAGAATAGAAATGAATTGGCATGTCTCAATAAGTCTAGCACTTCAATTTTCCCTCCAGCATTGGAAGAGATCAGTGTTTCCTCAGTTGCATAGCAGATAAACCCTTGGTTTGCTCTGACATGCAAGTACAAAATCCTCATCATATGATGGAGTGAGGGAACTGAGAGGCTCATGCCATGTTCACTCAGGCATGTGCATGCATTGAATAGAGTGGCAAGTGGTCCAAGTCATTTAAAGCATTACTTTCTCTGTCTCTTTTTTCTCCTCCAAGAGTGTGCAGTTGTGTTTGATTTTTACCAAATGCACCTCTCTTGAAGCATCTATGGTGTCAGAAAGCTTGCTATATCATATAAAAAGCTTTCTGTGATGCTTGCTGGCTCTTGCTGGTATAAAATACCCCACTTTTACAGGACGTTTTGGCAGAGCTGGAGTTGGGGTGCAGATAGGACAGGGCAAGGAGTTAAGTGAGATCACCTGAAGTCCTTTGTGAGGTCTCTGTGGAGCAAGCTTCTACCTTTCAGAGAAATATTCAGAACTTCCATGAAATATTCAGGAGAACTTAAACAGAGGACCTACCCACATCTACTGATTTGCTTGAGGCTAGGAGACCCATGGGAAATAACTTGAACTCTTTCTACAGTTGTGGTTGAGATATTTGCAAATATGTCCCACGGACTGGGTCTCATAAAACAGGGAAGGGTTCCAAGAACAAGTCACCATGTGTGGGGCAGGAATGTAGGAAAGTGGGCCGAGTCACAGCAGGATCTATGAGCCAAGTGCTACAGGAAGCTGCTCCTCCTCCTCCTCCTCCTCCTCCTCCTCCTCCTCCTCCACCTC
>NW_016107354.1:3879719-3912946 GCF_001604975.1 Cebus imitator
ACCTGGCATGGTTGTCCCTAGATCTTTACTGGCTGACTCCTTGTCCTTTAAGGGAATCTCTTTAAAGAGGCTTCTCTGACTACCAATTTATGTTTGCCATCACTGTCGCCTGACTTTGTTTTCTTCATAGCCTTAAACACTCTTAGAAATTCTCTCATTTATCAACTGCCTCCTATAGCTAGAATACAAGCTTTATGAGAGCAAAGACTTTGTCTTTCTTATTTGCCATTTTATCTTCAATTCCCAGAATAGTGCCTGGGCATAGCAGGCATTAAATCATTATTCATTGAAAAAAAAATGAAGTATCATTAAAGCCCCAAGAACTCTGGTGTGAGCTCTCTCTCTCTAAGAGAGCTGGATGGAGGAAGAGGAAGGTGTTCCTCTCTCAGCCCGAGAAAAAGGTGAGCACCCAAGGATGGCAGACAGGAGACAAGGAGCTCCAGGTGGTAGCAGCAGAGGGAAGGGATGCCCAGTGCCATGGGTACATCAGCAGGAGGCTGAAGGCAGATGACCTGTGTCCAGGGTGCATACCATTGGGAGGGAAGAGAGAGCAGTTGTGTGCATAGCGGAAGCAGGGACCCTGCTGCGGCGGCGTGAAAAGCAGAGCAACAGCAGGCAAAAGGGCAGAGGCAAGGGGCTGCCAACCTCAGAAACTGGCTCTGAGAAACTGGCTCTGAGTATCTGGAGAAGTAGGGCTGAGGGGATTATTGAGCCATCAAACCCAGACACCAATTATTAAAGTGACTTTCCCTGGAACCAGCACGTTGCGGAGTCATTTGTAGTCATTTCCAAACCTAGTTATACCTTTGGAGAGTGCAAAAACTAAAATAAAATTTAATTTTAAAAAACTTCCTGGGCCGGGCGCGGTAGCTCACGCCTGTAATCCCAGAACTTTGGGAGGCCGAGGCGGGTGGATCACAAGGTCAAGAGATCGAGACCATCCTGGTCAACATGGTGAAACCCCATCTCTACTAAAAATACAAAAAAATTAGCTGGGCATGGTGGTGCGCGCCTGTAATCCCAGCTACTCAAGAGGCTGAGGCAGGAGAATTGCCTGAACCCGGGAGGTGGAGGTTGCGGTGAGCCGAGATCGCACCATTGCACTCCAGCCTGGGTAACAANTCTCTACTAAAAATACAAAAAAATTAGCTGGGCATGGTGGTGCGTGCCTGTAATCCCAGCTACTCAGGAGGCTGAGGCAGGAGAATTGCCTGAACCCAGGAGGCGGAGGTTGTGGTGAGCCGAGATCGCGCCATTGCACTCCAGCCTGGGTAACAAGAGCGAAACTCCGACTCAAAACAACAACAACAACAACGAAAACTTCCTGGGCCCCACCCTAACAAAAGGCTGGATCCTAGGAATCTTATATTCTTCTTCTTCTTTCTTTTAATCTTTTAAAGCAAAATGATCACCACCTCTCCTAGCCCCAGCCCCAGCCTCCCACATACTTCAGCACCTGGTCACATCATTGCCATATCCTGTTACTATGGGACACACTCATTTGGTGACCAGTGGAATGTCTTCAAAGCCAACATGACTGCAGCATTTTCTGCTTGGCAGTAGGGCGATGGGAGAAGAGAACCATGAGTTTTCTTTAGGTGGCCACACTCACAGACTGGTGATGCTTGAGCCAGGGCTGACTTAGTTGTACTTTCCTGCCACCAAATTCTGCCTCCCATGGAACTTTCACACATCTGTTCAAGGTTCTTTCCTTTGGAATCATGCAAAATAAGATCTCTCCAGGGCCATAGATCAGTCCTTGAGACGTTTGTGAATAAATAGCTGTTAAGGTTTCTCTTCTGACCACAATGCCCCACTTCTTTAACCATTCTTTTTAGGTTGCAGTTGCTTGCTCCCTTGTACTTGGTGCTCCAGATATGGTCTGTTGGGGGTAGAACATGACAGAATGATTATCTCCTTGTCCTGAACATTGTGCTTGTGTGAAGAATGCCAGGTCTTGTGTTTGCTATTTTGGCAGCTGTGCTGTAGTCTGGAATCACACTGAACTTGCAGCCAACTCAAATTCTTGCAATTTTCCGGAAGGCCTGCTGCCCTCTTTCACCTAGACTGGTGAAAATGGACCTTGAACATAAAATTTGACATGGTTTCTCATTCGATTTAATCCAGCACGTTTGGATCCACCCTTGTGGCTGTCAACCATTCGTGAATCTATATTTGGTCACCAAGTGACTTATTCACATAACCTAATTTTGGATTATCCAGTGTTGATAAGCAGGTCTCCTAAGTCTTTATCAATGAAGTTGCTAAGAATATTGAGCAAGTCAGAGCCCAGGATAGAGCCCTCTCACATCCCTTAGAGTCTTTCCCTAAAGCTGATAGTTAGCTAAATAGTTTTGAAGTCAACAGATCTGCTGTCATCCCAGTGACATTTACATTCCAACTGCCACCCCCACCATAAAGCACCTCAGTTTAGTCATGAATACTGTTTCCTTAGCCTGCTGGTGATTCTTATAGTTTAGGCAGGATGTTTTCTTTCTTTGCTTCAAAATTAGTCAGGGCCCTTTCCACTGCAAGTGATAGGAACAAAGTCAACCTAACTAAAGCAGAAAAGGGAATGCACTGATTCCTGTATTTGGAAAGTCTAGGGGTGGCTCTTGCTTCAGGCATAAATGAGTCTAGTGACTGAAATGGGGTCATTCCATCTCTCTCTTTCCCCTTCCCTCTTTTGCTCTCTATCCTTTTTGTCCCTCTCTTCTACCTTCTCTCTCTTGCTCTTTCCATCCTCAATCTCTTGGCTATGTTTTGTTCTCACTTTTTCTTACCACAGATAAACTTTCTCCAAATGACAGGGAGGATAGCTGCCAACTTTTTCACTTTCAGTGAAAAGCCTCTTAGCTCATCCTGTGACTAAAAGAAAAGCCCCTTTCCTTCTAACTACAAACTGAAACATCCCAGGGAAGATTGTGATTAGTCCAGCGTGGGTCACATGTGCAGGGCAATGGCATGGAAATAGACTGGATCTGGGTCACAGTCACTTTTGTGACTTGATATTTGAGGAGGGAGGGGAAACTGTGATTGGAGGCCCCAGTAACCATAGGGTCAGAGTAGGGGCAGCAGTGGGGGTCCCCCAGAGCTTCCTGCCCTCATCCACATTCCCAGCTATGTTCTCTAGGCTGACATCTCTACCACCCCAGGGGCATCCTTCCCTTTATTCCTCTTGCTATCCACATGTTCAGCTCAGGACCCATTCATCTGGCTCTGAGCTGTTCCACGATGAGGTCACACAGGGAGAAAGGATTAACTTTTATTGAGCTGCTGCAATGCGCTTCATTGCATTATCTCCTTGAATCCTCATGACAAATCCACGAGATGATAATTATGATGCTTATTTCACAGAGGAGACTGATTTATTTTTTAATGTATTTTATTGATTTAGCAAAATTTGTATATACTTTCCATTGCCAATTCATTACTTCTCATGATGACAACAGTAGGTAAATACTATTAAATATTATTGCTGTTTTACAGGTAAGGACATATAAACAAGGAGAGCTTGGGTAACTTGCCCAAAATTACTCATAATAAACATGGAAATTTGAACCAAGTCTGTTAGCTACCTCTGTTAGAGAAAAATGGCCCTTACAAATTTAAATATGTATGATCTTCAGTTTGAATGGGAGAGACTTCATCTCTGCCTGGGGATGCTGAGAGCACTGGCTGAAGAAGGCCATCCAGGGGAACAGCATAACTCAACCTCACCATCTTCACCTGCTCACATTTGGATTACCAGTCTTGCCTTTCAGTCTTACAGGCCATCACCAGCAAATCTTTTCTTGCCTGATCCTGGCTAAGTGGCCTAAATTATTATGCCAGTTTTTAAAATAGAAACATATGAGTTCCAGCTTCTCAGAGCTCTGTAAGTTGTGCAGAGTAGGAAGGGGAGCACCATGGCTTACTTAATACCCAACAGTCTTTACCATATTGTAAGTTAAGGCAGAAGCTGAAGTGCACTGTGGTTGAAGTGTGTAGCGTGAAGACTGAGGCATTTCAGTAACACATAGCAGGTGGATGGCAGGGGCTGGCCATAGGATGGAGCTGGGACCCAGGATCTTCCCATTGAGGTTGGGTTTCTGTTAATAATCCTGAAATCCAAGAGGCAGAGTGTGGAAGAAGATAGAACTGGACAAGATCCAATGAGGGTACCAGGTATAGAAGATGAATTTGGGTAATAGTTTATCAGAGTCTTTGTTAGAAGACTGACACACCAACATTTGAAGGCCCCAGAAAGCTATTTGGGAATTAGGTAGGGAATGTGTACCCAAAGATGGAAAGAACTCTTCCTTGGGTCAGGATTTGAGGCCAAGCTCCAGTGTGAAATATCAGTCTTCATATAAACAAGGCAGGCCTTTGTCACTTATGTGGCTTTTAGGGCAAAGCTGTAATTCAATAATCACACAACCTCTAGCCTGATCTTCTTAAACCATAAGTCTGAATATGAAATTTCCTAGCTCACACCCTTCAGTACTGCCTGATCCCCCCACACTCTTTAGCAAGGCATTGAAGGCCTTCGATCATCCTCCCCCTGCCTGTCTTCCTCACCTAGCCTTTTGTCACACCTTCCCTTTCAGCATGCAACTTATGAAATACAGAATTCATAAGTTCTGGTTCATAAATACAGAATTAGTTCTGGTTTCCAGGGCCAAGACTGGCCCATCACGCCTTTCCACTCCATGGGATGCCATTGCTTCTCTCGTCCACTGGACAAACTCCTATTCATCATTCAACTTGCAGCGCAAATACTACCTCCTCCTTGAAGCCTCTTCAAATTCACCCAGGTAGACACAGATGTTCTCTCCTCTGCAACCCCAGAACACATTGTCCATACCCCCATAACACACATTAAATGTTATAATAGACTGTGTGCTCCTGGAGAGCAGAGGCCATGTCTTTTTTACTCTGTGTCTCCAGGGATGTAGCACTGAGCTGGTGTAGACCAAATGCTCAATAAAGATAAAAGGATGAAGGAGGTTGACATATTTTCGAGGTAACCTATGGGAAGTTTGGAGAAGGGACCAGAATAGGAATGAGAAAACTATGTATTTAAGACAAATAAAACCTTTTTTTTTTTCATTCATTCAACAAGAATTTATTGAGCATTTACTATGTGTAAAGAGGTATGCTAGATAATAAAGATGCAGTGGAGTTCAAGACAGAACTTGTTTCTGCTCTCATGGAGATTACAGGTTATTAGGGGAGATAAGCATTTAACAAATAGTTTCATAAACATATTGGACTAAAATTGGGTGAGAGCTACTCCAGAAAAGTAAAGAGGCATTTGGGGGTGGGAGGGGCAGGGGAAGGGAAGTCCTCTCGGGGCACTCCATTTTGAGTGTGATAGGATGTGGGAAGCCTTGGTTTATTATAAGGACTTACCCAAATCTCCTCATAACATGAATTTGTAAGAATCGTCCCCGAAGACAATTCTTTCCATTGGAATCCTCCCAATGGTCCTTCATTGGCACCTACTAGAGTTTTTCTTTGGAGGTTCAATCATTGTCCCTGAGGACCAGCTCTTTGAAACACATTGTTGGGTAATCAGCCTACTGAGCATCATGGTCTTTTATCATCATAATCGCCATTTTCTTCATCATATTCCCCCCCCACATCACCATCACCACTCACCACCATTACTGTCAACATCCTCACCACTACCACCATCATTATCGCCATCATTCCTTACAATTCCTGAAGACTTCACATGTGCCAGGCCCTGGGCTAAAGAGTTAACTCTACATTCTTATAAAAAAAAGGCAATGTCATCGACCTCTTTTTAAAAATGAGGAACCAGGAAAATTAAGTAATTTACCAGAGGTCACATAAGTGGTAGCTCTGGGATTCTAATCTTAAATCTTTGCTCTTAATCAGTTCCCTGTATGTAATCACAGAACAGTTTTGAATGGAATTCCTTTTTTTTTTTAATCCTTCATAAGCATTTTTCTTTAATTTCTTGGATCTCTTAATAGTCTCTCAGGAGAGGCAATTGGGAGGAGTCATTAGAGAGAATTTTCTATTATTTACTGCCAAGTAGTCATTTTAGGTTATTACTGAGACTCAGAACACACTGCACATTTGTGTCTTTCAGAAGGAAGTTGTATAATGAGGTTCTCTGGAAGGATAGAGTCTCCTCTCTTCCTTCAAATTATACTGTGTAACAACATTATCACCAGTGATAATTATGGATTAAAACCCCACACTGAGTTCAGCCTCCAAAGCCTCCATCTCGTGTGTTATATTTAATAGTATAGAGTACAACCCTAGTTTTCTAGAACCTACAGGAATGCAGCATTCTGGGAAACTGAGTTTATGATTAGCCCTTTAAGCACACTGCACAGATGTACAAAAGTTTGGATATTTATCATTCAAAAACATTGTTTAAGAATCTTTTAATCAAAATATAACTTACATAAGGAAAAGTTTACAAATCATAGAGTGTGGTGAATTAGCATGTGTTGAATATACTAGTGTAACCAGAACCCATATCAAGAAACAAACCATGACTAACCCTCCCGCAGCATCCCCGTGCCACCTCCAAGCTGCACTGCCTCCCTTTCCTGTACGTGTGACTACTGTCCAACCTGTAGCACCATGAATTACTTTGCCTGTTTTTGAACTTCATGTAAATATATATAAATGTAATCATACCATTTGTATTCTCTTGTGCTTGTCTTCTGTCGCTTGGGATTACCTTTGTGAGATTTATTTCTGTTGCATGTGGCGATATGTGTTCATTTTCATGACTATGAGGCATTTGGCTATATGAATATGCCACAATTTGTATACCCATTCTAGGGCTGATGGGCATTTGAGTATTTCCACTTGGATGCTACTATGAATAATGTTACTATGAATATTCTTATGGGTATCTTTGGTGTACATATATATGCATCTGTGTTGATTTAAGATGGTATTGCTGGGTTATAGGATAGGAGTATGTTCAGCTTTAGTAAACACTTCTAAAGAATTTAGCAGTAAAATTGCTAATTTTCACTGCCATCAACAGTGTGTGAAAGTTCAGTTAACATCGCTATATATTGTTAATTATTTTAAATTTTGCCAAACTGGTAGATATATAGTACTATTTCATTGTAGATTTAATTTTTATTTCCCCTGTTGACTAATGAGGTTGAGAGCCTTTTCGTATGTTTATCGGCCGTTGGGCACCTTCTTTTGTGAAGTATTAGTTTGGGCATTTGTCTTTTTTTTTTTTCTCCTGTTGGGTTGTCTGTCTTTTTCTTATTAATCTGAAAGATTTTTTATATATTTTGAATAAAAGTTTCTGGTTATATGGTTGGAAATATCTTCTTTGACACTGTGACTTGCTTCTTTACACTTAATGGTGTCTTTTGATGAGGAAACTTTGATATCACCCCATTTAGTATCTTCTCCTTTATTGTTAGTGCTTTTTTATGCTCTGTGTAAGAAATCTTTCTTACTCCAAGGTCATTCACATTTTATTCCATGCTACCTTCTTAAAACTTTGTTTCACTTTTCACACTTACCTCTACAATCCATGTGGAACTTACTCTGTGTATGATGTGAGTTAAGGGCCAAGATTTACCTTTTTCTACATGGTCATTCAGTTGTCCCAGCACCACTTACTGAAGAGATTATCTTTTCTGCATTGTTCTGATGTATTAGGTTGATGCAAAAGTAATTGTAGTTTTTTCCATGACAAAACCATTAATGGCCAAAACTGCAATTACTTTTGCACCAACCTAATACATCCTTTGTCATAAATCAGACTTTGTAAATTTGTGGAACTTTCCTGGACCCTAAACTGCTCAACTGGCCCATTTTTCTTTCCCTGCTGTAGTCTACTGGCTTAGTCTTCTGTAGCTGCATAAGTCTTGATATCTGGGGATGTAAGCCCTTCAATTTTGCACTTCTTTCATTAAGATTGCCTTGGACAATCTTGGCCCTTTGCATTTCCATGTAAATTTTAGAACCAGCTTGTCAATATCACAGAGAGCCTGCTGGGATTTTAATTTAGATTGATTAAATCTATAGATCAATTTGAGGATAATTGACATATTTAACAATACTGAGCCAACCAGTCTATGAACACTTACATAAGTTTAATTGCATATCAGCTCCACACTGGTCACTGTGCTGAGCTCAGATGGTTTCTTACCCTTGAAGTTCTTACAGATGTGTAAATGAACACATAAACACAAAATGTAATCTAATTTGATAATCTTATCACCGAAAATGAGTTCATATTTACTAAGGACTTTACATATATTACTTTATTTATACCTCGTCATGATACTTTGAGGTAAATGCTGTTATTATGTCCATTATGTAGATATTTTTAATCTCACTAGGGTCCAAGAGAAAGAGCACCCAGGTCTTTATGGGGAAACCAGAGGGAACATTACACAAAGAGTGGAGATTTAGCTGACTTCTGAAGTTTGCCAGGAATGGAGGACCTTGATCATTCCAAGGTATATGAGTAGCACTTGAAAAAATACCATAGGGTGACATGACAGGGATTTTCAGGAAACTTCTACAGAGTGAATCCCAGGATTGAAATGTAGAATGGCAGGGGAATGATAGCATGGTTTGTGAAGCTGGAGAGGCAGAGTCTGAGGGCATCTTGGTCTGTGGAGTTTGAGCTTTGTCCTGAAGTCAGTGGCTGTGAAGCAGGGATTGTCTGTCTTGGGTTGGGTTCCCAGAGGCTGATTATATTAATTTCCCAGGACTACTGTACAAATTACCATAAATTGGTGGCTTGAAACAACATAAATTTATTCTCTCATATTTCTGGAGGCTAGACATCTGAAATCAAGGTACCTGGCAGTCTTGTTTTCTTCTAAAGGGCTCTGTGGGAAAGTTGGCTCCATGCCTCTCGCCTGGCTTCTGGTGGTCGTCAACAGTCCTTAGCTTTCCGCGGCTTATAGATGCATGGCTCTAATATCTGCCTCTGCAGTCTTGTGGCATTCTTCCTTGTGTCTCTCTGCGTCTTTTCTTATAGGGACACAAGTTTTATGGGATTTAGGGCCCACTGAATCCAGCATGACCTCATCTTAACAAACTATAACTGCAAAGACCCTATTTCCAAATGAGGCCACATTCCCAAGTATGGCTTAGAACTTCAACATATCTTAATCCATAACACAAACTTCAGATGAGGATTTAGATGCAAGTGATTCTCTTAAGAAAGTGCTCCCAGGAGAAACTAGTAAGAGGAAGGGAGGGGAAGCAGGACAGGTGTCCTGCCAGCCTATGATCCTAGGCAAGGTCCCTTCAGGTAGTTTCAGTCTTACCTTGCAGGGCCATTTTGGACTGTAAAGGACCTCTAAGAATTGTCCTCACCTGAGGCAAGGGAGCTGGACCTTTCATTTTAGGTACAGCAGGCTCCAGTAACCTGAGGACCAGAAACACAACTTAAGAGCCACAGGTGCTGGCCACTGGAAGCAGTGATATATTAGTGCCAAGGTCACATTAAAATGGTAAAAAGTCATTTGAAGAAATCTGGGTGGAGTATCCTTACTGTTTGTTACTTTGTCCTTTGTTCCCCTTCCTCCAGAATTGTGTATAATGGCCTTGAAGAGTACCCAACCCCACCCTAGAGAGTCTAAGACTGCTTTTTGGCTGGCTGGCTGTCCTTCAGAGATTCTCAGCTGTCTCCTGACGGCATAACCACCACTTGTTTGCTTGACATTGAGCACCACACTTTTCTTACTCTTCTTTGCTTTATTGTGTTTTTTTCCCTCGTTCCTCCTTCTTCTTTTTTTGACAGAGTCATGCTCTGTCACCCAGGCTGGACAGTGGTGCAATCTTGGCTCACCGCAACCTCTGCCTAACAGGTTCCAGCAATTCTCCTGCCTCAGCCTTGCAAGTAGCTGGGATTACAGGCGCATGTTGCCATGCCCGGCTAACTTTCTGTAAAGATAGGGTGTCGCCATGTTAGCCAGACTTGTCTTGAACTCCTTGCCTCAAATGATCCACCCATGTCGGCCTCCTAAAGTGCTGGGATTACAGGTGTGAGCTGCCACTCCTGGTCCCTTCTTCCCTTCTTTCTATCTGATCATTGTTTAGACATCAGTAGCCAATCAGAATGCTCCTTTACTTTTGTGGGATAAACCGGCCAATCACAGCATGATATTTTCCTTCTTTATGTCTTAAGAGCTCTTTGCTGTGTCATTCTGTTGGTGGCTCATGGGCAGGTACTACATTATCCAAGGTAGTGGTTTTATTTGCTTGAGTTTTAGAACACTTCATTTTCAGGACTAAAATTAGTTTAAGGAATTTGGAAAACTAAATGCTGCTCTTCAACAGGAGGCTGCATATCATATTCACAAATATGTCCAAATGAATTGATTGCTTTAAGTTTAAAAAATTAATAATCAGTCAACATTTATGGAAGATCCGTAACATGATGAATATATTCAGTTTTTGAAGCCATGGGCAGAATATTAAACTGGGAAGAATGGGCCTTCAATTCTGACCCTAAGTTGGCTGCTGAATGGTTTTATGATCCTAGGTATGTCTGTTGATCTTCCTATGTTTTATACTTTCCTATCTGTGAAAATGGAGGGCTGAATTAGAAGATACATGAGATCCCTTGAAGTTCTAATAGTCTATAACTCAATAACTAATTTCCAGAATCTTAGCACTTTTATGCAGGCAGTAAATTAATCTAAATCCCAATTTATATCAATTTAAAGAAACTTGAACACCTATTAGATGTCAGGCTCTGTGCTAGTTTCTGGGCATTAAAAGAGAACAAAAACCCAGCACCTCTCCTGTATTAGCATAGTCCAGTGGAGAAGGTGAATCAACAAAGAATTGCAATTCAGTACAAAAAATTATTGCAGTAAAAATTTCCATCTCAAGAGACTGGGGATCCCATGGGAGGGAGGACCACCATTGCCTTGTTGAGAAGTCCCTTGAGCTAGATTTTAATGGAAAAATCGTTCTCTGCTTAGATGTAGGAAGGAAGAGTATAACAGATTTATAATTCCAGCTGCTGTAACAGCTACAGCATAAGTTTATTTCCAGCTCATGGAAAGAACAATATGGATGTTTCTGGTCAGCAGGTGATTTTCTGTGGGGTTGTTTAAAAACCCAGTTTCCTTCCCTCTTTTGGTTCCACGGCTCTCCTTCTGGGGCATCAGAGGCATCTGCTGTACACTGCATTAAGCAGGCAGAGGCAAGAGAGTGAGAGTGGAGGGGGATGTGGGAAGTTTGTACAGGTCAGGCTTGGAAGTAGAGTATAGCAGTAATCCCTTTTCGAGGTTTTGCTTTCTGTGATTTCAGTTACCTGTAGTCAACTGTGGTCCAAAAATATTAATTGGAAAATTCCAAAAATAAACAATTTATACATTTTAAATTGCATGCTGTTTTGAGTATTGTTATAATTTTTCTCTTATTATTATTGATTTCCTACTGTGCCTGATTTATAAACTTTATCATAGATACATATGTATATGTATTTATATATGTATAGGAAAACCATAGTAAGCATAGGGTTTGCTACTATCCATGATTTCAGGCATCCACTTGGGGTCTTGGCATGTGTCTTGGCCTTATCTGCAGGGGGCTACTGTATATCGTGTCTGTCCCCAGCTTCCACTGGCAGAACTTGGTTATAAAGCTGACTTAACTGCAAAGGAGGCTGGGAAATGTGGTCTAGCTGAGTTTCCACAAGAAAAATGAAATAAGTTTTGAAGAACACACAGCAGCCTCTGCCACAAAGGTCATTCTACAGGATTATGTGCTATAAAGAACTAGATTTCTCTTGGGCCAATCTAATGGAAGTGTAATGTTAGACAATTGTCAAGAGGAGTTTCCGACCAGGGACTATGCTTATCAAATTATGGTTATTGAGAGAGAGCTCACCACATCCTTGGTTGGTTCAAGAATCCCCAAGTAAGATAGCAGCTCAGATATTTAACAGGTTCTAAAATGTAAGAGGGAGATGGGTGAAAAGGGCAAGAGTTCTCTACTCAATGGATGAAGGCTTCACCATTGTCCACGGCCTCTCTAACCCACAGGTTTGGGATATTGATGGAGAACTCAGGTCTATCCCATTTGACAAATGGACTATAATTGTTTCTTATACTTAAAACCTGCTTTCTTCTCTCTCTGCAGTAACACTTTCAGCTGCTCCTCCCTCCTACTTCAGAGGATTCACATTAATTGCGCTCAAAGAGAACAGAGAGGGTGATAAGGAAGAAGACCATGCTGGGACCTTCCAGGTAAGACCCGCGCCTGGACTTATTGAGTGGCCCTTCTTGGCCTGGGAGGTAGAGACTGGAGAGGTATACCTGTCTCAGGTGGCTTTCCATGCAGTCCCTTGACCGTTGGCCAGCTGGGAAAGGTGCATTTGAAAGCATCATCATGGAGCAGGCAGCAAATGCCACACACGTATCTGAGCAAGGTTGGCCACTAGGTAAGTCTTGCTTTGTCTCAGCAGATCATGGTGCTCTTCTCTGGGCTCACAATGCCCTTTGGCAGCCAAGCGTGGGAAGAGCACTTGGAACCCTGGCCAGGCCTGGCTGTTTTGCCTGCACAGGCATTTCGTGACTGACTGGTTAATTCTCAAGTGTAAACGGAATAAGAGCTCAGGACTGCCAGGCTGGAGGGAGTTCAAAGCACAGGAGAAGGACTATTAAGGAAATGTAGAGATTGATTTATACGGGAAGATTAAAAGAATTAAACATGCTTTGCTTGGTTAAATGAACAGGGCTGAGTTTAAGAGGTGGTAATGGTCTTTAAATGTCAGACCTCACAGAACAACCTCCTCAAGGGGAGGCTTCATTTGACTTTGTATGAAAGGGCACAGTAAGACAAAAGTGGGTCACGAAAAGAAAGGGAAGTGCACAGAAAAGGACCCTGACAGTGAGTCATATTTCACTGTGGAATATTCTTCCAAGGGAAGTGGTAGGAACGTCATCCCCTTTCAGAGGTTTAGAAAGGAGCCGGCAAGTTGTCAGAACACATCCCAGAAGGACTGCAGAGATTCTAGGAGGAGGCCTGGCCAAATTTGCTGTAACTCCTTCTCATCTCAGATTTCCATTGTTCTGGAATTCATTTTTATCTGACATTTGCAAACTAAGAAGAAAAAAACTGAGGAAGAATACTTATACCCATAGCTGGCTGCTGGAGACTCTGGTACAATTTGTGGGCTCCGTAGAGCACCCTGACCCAAATACCTCGCCCATCCAAAGGCGTGTTTTAATCCTTGTGGCCAGGTTGTAATTTTGAATCCTGTGACTTAAATTTTTTTTCTGTTATCTGGGATTCTAGGTTTTGGGCCTAGTGAGACTTAATTCCACACTCACTGTAATGTCCTTCTATGGCAACAAACCTCTTGGCATGTATCTGAAAGGGTGACCCAATAATAATACTAACAACAGCCAATATTTGTTGGGTACATACCATATGCCAGAACTATGTTAAGTGCTTTACTTTATCTTAGTTTACCCTGTCTTAGTTTAATGAGTTTATCTTTGTTTAATTCTCAAAACAACCCTAGTACATAGGAACTATTATCCCCATTTTTGGACAAGGAAATTGAAATTAGAGAGATTAAATCGCTTGCCTAAGCTTGTTTAGTGCTTATTTCAGTCATTTTCTGTTGCTAAAACAAAACACCTGAGACTAGGTAACACCTGAGACTGGAAAGTCTACATCAAGGTACCTGCATCTTATGAGGGCCTTTTCTGCATTATCCCGAGGAGAAAGGCAGAAGGGTAAGAGAAGGTGAGAGCAAGAGGGGGCCAAACTCACCTTTATAACAAATCCGCTCTCAAGATAACTAACCCACCTCCATGATAATGACAATCCATTCTCAAAGGTAGAGCCATCATGACTTCCTCACCTCTTATTAGGACCCACCTCCCAACGCTGTTGCATTCAGGATTAAGTTTCCAACACATAAACTTTGGGGGACACATTGAAACCACAGCCACACTGTTGTGGCTAAACTCAGTACCTTGATAGTCCTCTCTGACTCACAGTTGTTTCTGCTCAGCTTAATCCTTGTTCTTGCAACTGATGGGTAAATACAGGGCCCTGCTCATAGTGGGCAGTGCATAAATATTTGCTGAATGAGTGGATGAACATTTGACTCTGCTAGTGTCCGTACCTCAGTTCTGTTTGAGACTGTTGTAGAACTCCTATCTCTGTATGCATCCTCCCTTCTTCCTCCTCTTGGAGCTTCAGACATTCTCTCTTGTTCCAAAGCAGTGGTTCTCAGAATGCAGTGTCAGGACCAGCAGCATCAGCGCCACCTGGGAACTTGTTAAAAATGCAAAATCTCAAGCCCATCCAGACTTACTGAATCAGAAACTCTGAGGGTGGGGCCCTCACAACCTGTATTTTAACGAGCCTTCAGGGTGAATCTGATGCATGCTCAGATTTGGGACCCATTCTAATGAAACATAGATCAGTCCATCTAACAGGACATCCTTCATCACGTCAACACATCTGTCTCTTCCTATTATCTCATTGTTTCCACCAGCCCTAGAGGGATCAAAGTGGGATAAGAATATGAAAATGCCTAGCATATGATAACAACAATAGCTAACACTTAAATAGTGCTTGTGTGCCAGGCACCGTTCTGAGTGGTTTACATTTGTTAACTGAGTTAATCCTCAGAGCGACATGATGAGGTAAGCATTACTATCCAATTTTCTGCAGAAGAGAAACTTGTGGCAAAGAATAACTAAGTTACTTTCCAGAGATGCCCAGTTCTAAGTGGTAAAGCTGGGGTTCAAACCCCAGCAGTCTGTCTCCTGGTCCCTGCCTGTGACCATTGTGTACACTGTCTCTCAATATATACCCGTTAAGTGAAAAAATAAGGGCCCACTATGACTTTTGCAACAGTCTCTGTGCCAGGTGCTTTATATGCATTAACCCTCTTAATTCTTATAGCAACCTTGTGTGGTCAGTACTGTTATCTTCATTTTTCATATGATGAAACTGAGTCCCTAAGGAGTTCAGTACATTCACCAAGACAGTCCAGCATCTCAAGGGTCCAAACACTGTGCCAGTTTCTTATTTCTCAAATGTCATCTCCTCACCCCTGCCCTGCCCTACCCTTGTGCTATCGAAATGCACACTCCACCTGGGTTCCAATTGTCTCGCAGATTTGGGGAAAGGAATCATAGCCCATGCCCCTTATCTTACCTCTCTTATGATATGTGGCCCTTATGCTGTCCCTTCCAAATCTAGCATGAAAGCATTTCCTTACTGTACCAAAGCTGTTGTCTTTGGAGTCATTCATTTATTCAGCAGCATTTGTGGAGTACCTGCCGGGTGCCAGACACTGATTTAGGCATTAGAGATAGGGTAGTGAGGAAAACAGAGAGATAGTCCTCACGAAGCTTAAGGCGTCCTCCTTGTCATTATCTCATAAATTGATCTCTGTTGCTGAAAGATGTGGCAGAAAGTCAACAAGCCATCCATTGAATCATAAGCAAACAATCGGAAAGGACAAATGCCATTGTAATTAATATATATAGAGAGAGAGAGAGAAAGAGAGAGAGTGTGAGTGATTAACAAATAGGGATAGGTTTAACACCTTCGCTTCAAATATGAATTTGAGGGTTGCTAACAACCACAAAATTCTAATACCCTTTTTTTCATTGATGCATAATATTTAACATATTTGTTGGATACATGTGATATTGCTATATATAAAGAATGTGTAATGATCGGGCCAAGTACTTGAGGTATGCCATCACTTTGAATATTTTTCATTTCTATGTGATAGGAACAATTCAAGTCCTCTCTTCTAGCTACTTTGACATACACAATACATTGTTGTTAACTACAGTCACTCTGAATATTCTTTAAATTTAGTTAAAGATTACATTTGTGGCTCTAAAAGTGACTTTGAGAGAGAGTTACTTTGCTTCTTTATGAGTTAATCCTTATACAGAGAATACAGACTCTCAAAATACAAACACAACAAAAGCAAATTTTAATGCTGCCTTTGTACCTCCTTAGACTTAGTGATAAGGGAATGGGCTTCCTGGTACCAGGGAGAGTAAGGGTTACAGCTCTCACCTCTCCAAAGAAGGCCAAGGGGAAGGGGGTGGGGCTACCTGCTCTGGCCATAACAGCAGGTTCCAGCACAGCAGCATTGGCACACACTAGATATCAGAAGACATAGAACCTCTCTTTCAAAAGATAGCTGATTCGGCAAAAGTGGCAAGGAACTCAAGGACCGGCAATACAAAAGTAACCCACCAATCCTTAAAAATTATATACTAAAAACTGCTCCCTGGAATGCTGTGGGCCAGCCAGCTGCCTGGCTCATTCTCTTGCCTCCTTCAGGTCTCTGCTCAGTGGTCCCTTTCCCAGGGAGGCCTGCCCTGATCACCCTATTAGGTATTTCATTCCTCCTCCCATTTCTGAGCTAGACTCTCTCTCTCCCTGACTTACTGTTTTCCCATTGCATTTATTGCCACCTGACATGCTATTTTACTTAATGACTTGTGTGTCATCTGTTACCTTCCACTGAACTATAAGCTCCACAAGGCAGGATTTTAATCTATCTTCAGAGTATCCCCAGCAGCAACTATGCCCAGCACAGGGTAGGCATATGAACATTTAGAGACAGAATTTTAAGCACAGTATTTGCCCTAAAAATTAAGCTACTAGTGTATAATACTATTCATTGCCTTGTTTTATTTTTAATTTAAGGCCTGTAGGCATCAACTAGTTTAGGTAACAGTCTGCCATTCAAAGGAAAAAAGTCTCAAAAGGATATTTGCCTGAGAAGAGCCCATCAATACCATATAAACAAGTATATTTTAATAGTCTTCTATATTCATAATCACCTGTTTTTAAACTATTTTTGTGATCTTTACATTAACAATAAATATTTAGTGGTATTTAATGGGTTCTGAGCCACGTTAGAACCTAAAAGGGCTTTTGATACATTTTTCTAAAAATAACATGTGATTGCAAGCTTGTTCTCAGGCATTCTCTTTGAGCTCACAGGAAAACTTGCTCTTATTACACTAACCTAAGCGTAATCAAGCCCCTTATAAGATGTTAGGATTTTTAAATCTGCCATTCGCTATTATAAATAATGGAGACAAAACAGTTTCTTGCATAAAACTTTTTTTCTCACTTGGTGTTATTCACTAGGACAGATCCCAGAAGAGTAATCACAATGCAAAGGATATGGACTTTTTTTTTTTTTATTGTACTTTAGGTTCTGGGGTACGTGTGCAGATTATGCAGGATTGTTGCAAAGGTACATACATGGCAATGTGGTTTGTTGCCTCCATACCCCAGTCACCTATATCTGGCATTTCTCCCCATGTTATCCCTCCCCAACCTCCCTACCCCTGCTGTCCCTCCCCTAGCCTCCCCAACAGACCCCAGTGTGTGATGCTTCCCTCCCTGTGTCCATGTGTTCTCATTGTTCAACACCCACCTATGAATGAGCACATGCCGTGTTTGATTTTCTGTTCTTGTGTCAGTTTTCTGAGAATGATGGTTTCTAGATTCATCCATGTCCCTACAAAGGACACAACTCATCGTTTTTTATGGCTGCATAGTATTCCATTGTGTATATTTGCCACATTTTCCTTGTCCTGTCTATCATCAATGGGCATTTGGGTTGGTTCCAGGTCTTTGCTATTGTAAACAGTGCTGCTGTGAACATACATGTGCATGTGTCTTTATAATAGAATGATTTATAATCCTGCGAATATATATCCAGTAATGGGATTGCTGGGTCAAATGGAATTTATATTTCTAGATCCTTGAGGAAGCACCACACTGTCTTCCACGATGGTTGAACTAACTTATACTCCTACCAACAGGGTAAAAGTGTTCCTGTTTTTCCACATCCTCTCCAGCATCTGTTGTCTCCAGATTTTTTAATGATCTCCATTCTAACTGGCGTGAGATGGTATCTCAATGTGGTTTTGATTTGCATTTCTCTAATTACCAGTAATGATGAGCATTTTTTCATATGTTTGTTGGCCTCATATATCTCTTCTGAGAAGTATCTGTTCATATCCTTCACCCACTTTTGAATGGTTTATTTTTTGTCTTGTAAATCTGTTTTAGCTCTTTGTAGATTATGGATATTAGCCCTTTGTCAGATGGGTAGGTTGCAAAAACTTTTTCCCATTCTGTTGTTTGCCAGTTCACTCAAATGATTGTTTCTTTTGCTGTGCAGAAGCTTTGGAGTTTAATTAGATCCCATTTGTCTATTTTGGCTTTTGTTGCCAATGCTTTTGATGTTTTAGTCATGAAGTTTTTGCCTATGCCTATGTCCTGAATGGTTTTACCTAGGTTTTCTTCTAGGGTTTTAATGGCGTTAGGTCTTATGTTTAAGTCTTTAATCCATCTGCAGTTAATTTTAGTGTAGGGTATCAGAAAGGGGTCCAGTTTCTGTTTTCTGCACATGGCTGGCCAGTTTTCCCAATACCATTTATTAAACAGGGAATCCTTTCCCCATTGCTTGTTTTTGTGAGGTTTGTCAAAGATCGGATGGTTGTAGATGTGTGGCATTGCTTCTGAGGCCTCTGTTCTGTTCCATTGGTCTATATCTCTGTTTTGGTACCAGCATCATACTGTTTTGATTACTGTAGCCTCATAGTATAGTTTGAAGTCAGGTAGCATGATGCCTCCAGCTTTGTTCTTTTTGCTTACGATTGTCTTGGCTATGCGGGCTCTCTTTTGGTTCCATATGAAGTTTAAGATGATTTTTTCCAGTTTTGTGAAGAGGGTCATTGGTAGCTTGATGGGGATAGTGCTGAATCTATAAATAACTTTGGACAGTATGGCCATTTTTATGATACTGATTCTTCCTAACCATGAGCATGGACTGTTTTTCCATCTGTTTGTGTCTTCTCTTATTTCCTTGAGCAGTGGTTTGTAGTTCTCCTTGAGGAGGTCCTTTACATCCTTTGTTAGTTGTATTCCTAGGTATTTTATTCTCTTTGTAGCAATTGTGAATGGGAGTTTGCTCATGATTTGGCTCTCTATAAGTCTGTTATTGGTATATAGGAATGCTTGGGATTTCTGCACATCAATGTTGTATCCTGAGACTGCTGAAGTTGCTTATCAGTTTCAGGAGATTTTGGGCCAAGATGATGGGATCTTCTAAATATAGAATCATGTCCTCTGCAAATAGAAACAATTTGACTTCCTCCTTTCCTAATTGAATACCCTTTATTTCTTTTTCTTGCCTGATTGCTCTGGCTAGAACTTCCAATACTATATGGAATAGGAGTGGTGAGAGAGGGCATCCTTGTCTAGTGCCAGATTTCAAAGGGAATGCTTCCAGTTTTTGCCCATTCAGTATGATATTGGCTGTGGGTTTGTCATAAATAGCTTTTATTATTTTGAGATACATTCCAACCATACCTAGTTTATTGAGAGTTTTTAGCATAAAGGGCTGTTGCATTTTGTCGAAGGCCTTCTCTGCATCTATGGAGATAATCATGTGGTTTTTGTCTTTGGTTCTGTTTATGTGGTGGATTACATTTATAGACTTGTATATATTGAACCAGCCTTGCATCCCCAGGATGAAGCCTACTTGATTGTGATGGATAAGCTTTTTGATGTGCTGTTGCAATTGGTTTGCCAGTATTTTATTGAAGATTTTTGCATCTATGTTCATCATGGATATTGGCCCGAAGGTTTCTTTTTTGTTGAGTCTCTGCCAGGTTTTGGTATCAGGTTGCTGTTGGCCTCATAAAATGATTTGGGAAGGATTCCCTCTTTTTGTATTGTTTGGAATAGTTTCAGAAGGAGTGGTACCAGCTCCTCTTTGTATGTCTGGTAGAATTCGGCTGTGAACCCATCTGGGCAGGGCTTTTTTTGGTTGGTAAGCTGTTAATTGCTGCCTCAACTTCAGCCCTTGTTATTGGTCTGTTCAGGGTTTCAACTTCTTCCTGGTTTAGGCTTGGGCAAGTGCAAGTGTCCAGGAATTTATCCATTTCTTCCAGCTTTACTGGTTTCTGTGTATAGAGTTGTTTGTAGTAATCTCTGATGGTATTTTGTATTTCTGTGGGATCAATGGTGATATCCCCTTTGTCGTTTTTTATTGCATCAATTTGATTCTTCTTTTTTTATTAATCTGGCTAGCAGTCTGTCTATTTTGTTGATCTTTTCAAAAAACCAGCTCCTGGATTTATTGATTCTTTGAAGAGCTTTTTTGTGTCTCTGTCACCTTCAGTTCTGCTCTGATCTTAGTTATTTCTTGTTTCTTCTAGCTTTTGAGTTTTTTTGATCTTGCTCTTCTAGCTCTTTCAATTTTGATGATAGGGTGTTGATTTTAGGTCTTGCCTCACTTCTCATGTGGGCATTTATTACTATAAATTTCCCTCTAGACACTGCTTTAAATGTGTCCCAGAGATTCTGGTATGTTGTGTCTTCATTGTCATTGGTTCCAAAGAACATCTTTATTTCTGCCTTCATTTCATTGTTTATCCAGTCAACATTCAGGAGCCAGTTGTTCAGTTTCCATGAAGTTATGCAGTTCTGTGTTGGTTTCTTAATCCTGAGTTCTAATTTGATTGCCCTGTGGTCTGAGAGACCGTTATGATTTCCATTCTTTCGTATTTGCTGATGAGTGATTTACTTCCAATTATGTGGTCAGTTTTAGAGTATGTGCAACGTGGATTCTGAGACGAATGTATATTCTTTGGATTTGGGGTAGAGAGTTCTGTAGATATCTATTAGGCCTGCTTGGTCCAGATCGAGTTCAAGGCCTGGTATCCTTGTTAATTTTCTGTCTTGTTTGTCTGTCAGATATTGATAGTGGAATGTTAAGGTTTTCCACTATTATTGTGTGGCAGTCTAAGCCTCTTTTTAGGTCATTAAGGACTTGCCTTATGTATCTGGGTGCTCCTGTATTGGGTGTGTATATATTTAGGATCGTTAGCTCTTCTTGTTGCATTGATCCTTTTACCATTATGTAATGCCCTTCTTTATCTCTTTTGATCTTTATTGGTTTAAAACTCATTTTATCAGAGACAAGGATTGCAACTTCTGCTTTTTTTTTCCTCTCCATTTGCTTGGTGAATCTTCCCCATCCCTTTATTTTGAGCCTATGTGTGTCCTTGCATGAGATGAGTTTCCTGAAGATAGCACACCGATGGGTCGTGACTTTTTATGCAGTTTGCCAGTCTGTGTCTTTTGATTGTTGCATTTAGCCCATTTACAATATTAACTTTAAGGTTAATATTGTTATGTTTGAATTTGATCTTGCCATTTTCATGTTAGCTGGTTGTTTTGCCTGTTAATTGACACAGTTTCTTTATTGTGTCAATCATCTTTACCGTTTGGCCTTTACCATTTTTGGAATAGCTGGTACTGGTTGTTCCTTTCCATCTTTGGTGCTTCTTTCAGGAGTTCTTGCAAGGCAGGCCTGGTGGTGATGAAATCTCTCAGCAATTGCTTGTCCATAAAGGATTTTATTTCTCCTTCACTTATGAAGCTTAGTTTGGCTGGATGTGAAATTCTAGGTTGAAAGTTCTTTTCTTTAAGGTGTTGAATATTGGCCCCCAGTCTCTTCTGGCTTGTAGGGTTTCTGCCAAGAAACCTTGTATACTTCACGAAGTTCTTGTGTTGTGTTTTTCAGCTCCATCAAGTCATTTTTATTCTTCTCTAAGCCGTTTACTCTAGTTAGCATTTCATCTAATCTTTTTTCAAGGTTCTTAGTTTCTTTGGATTGGGTTAGAACTTGTTCTTTTAGCTCAGAGAAGTTTATTACCCACCTTCTGAAGCCTGCTTCTGTCAGTTCACCAGACTCATTCTCTATCCAGCCTTCTTCTCTTGCTGGTGAGGAGTTGTGATCCCTTGGAGGAGAAGAAGCATTCTGTTTTTTGGTATTTTCATACCTTTTGCCATGGTTTTTTCCTATCTTTGTGGATTTATCTACCTGTGGTCTTTGTAGTTGGTGACTTTCAGGTCTGGTCTCTGAGTGGACATCCTTTTGGTTGATGTTGATGCTATTTCTTCTGATTTTCAGTTTTCCTTCTAACAGTCAAGTCCCTCTGCTGCAGGACTGCTGGATGTCAACTCCAGACCCTGTTTGCCTGGGGATCCCCCACAGGGCTGCAGAACAGTTAGGGTTGCTGCTGGTTTCTTCTTCTGTTATCTTTGTCCCAGAAGGGTACCCACCAGATGTAAACCTGAGCTCTCCTTCGTGTGGTGTGTCTTTGGATAATTGTGGACCAGGGAGCTGCTTGAAGAGACAGTCTGTCCCTTATAGGAGCTCTAGTGCTATGCTGGGAGCTCCATTGTTCTATTCAGAGCTGCCGGGCAGGTACGTTTAAGTCTGCTGCAGCGGAACTCATAACTGCCTCTTTTCCCAGGTGCTCTGTCCTGGGAAGGTGGGGCTTTATTTATAAGTTCCTGATGTGCTGCTGCCTTTTTTCAGATTATGAAAAAAGCTAAAAAAAATTGCCCAGCAAGGAGGTAGTCTAGTCACAATCTGCCAGCAGAGGCATTGGTGAGCTGCCACAGGTTCTGCCCAGCTCCTATGTAAACTTCCTTGTGGTTTTGTTCACAGAGGTACAGTTAGAACTGCCTCAGTAATGGTGGTCAGCCTCCATAAGGCTGGTCTGCCTCTGTAATGGTGGGCTGCCTCAGTAATGGCAAACTGCCTTGGTAATGGCAGACTGCCTCAGTAGTGGCAGACTGCCTTGGAAATGGTGGCCTGCCTTGGTAATGGCAGACGCCCTTCCCCCTGCTGAGCTAGACTGTCCCGGATCCAGCTGCATTTGCAGTGAAACTCTCAATCCAGAGCGTTTCAGATTCCTGGTCATTGACCTGCCATGCCAGATCGCCTGGCTCTCTGTTTCTGGCCCCTTTTTTTCACTTGAATGGGTGGCTCTGTCTCCCAGGAATTCCAGGTGTCAGTTGAAACAGCCACCCAGATTTGTGTAAGTTTTTATGTGAAAACCCACATCACTGGCTGAAACAGCTGTGCTGGAAGCTCGTGGTGCTTTTTGGCCCAGGAATCTCCTGGTCTCTGGTCAGTAAAAACGCGTTTGGAAATGTGGTGATCACTCACTCTCTGCATTGTTCTCACTGGGAACTGCACTCCAGAGCTGTTCCTATTCGGCCATCTTGGATCTCTCCTGTGCAAGTGAGTTTTAAAATGAATATGATGCCTTTGCCTTGTCAGATTCTTTACTTTTCATCCCATGTGCTGCCTTTAAACTGCCTCTGCTCACCTCCTGTGCCCATGGAGACCCTGCAACCCTCGCAGGCTGCTCTTGCCTCCACTGCCCCAGTCACTGGCTCTGCCACTGAAACTGCAGCTCTTGGGATGTGAATCAGATGTGGACATTTTTTTATGGTTCTGATGTGTATTGCCAAGATGATCCCACAATTCCCCCCCCAGTACACACACACACACACACACACACACACACACACACACACACATACCCTGCACTCAACACAGTGGAATATGGGCATTCCATCATGGCAGTCATGGCCACTGATGTGAAGGGAAACAGACATTTGAGATCAGGAATGGGAATCACAGGATTTGAGCAGGTTAAATTGATAGATCAGATCTAGCAATATGAAAGCTAATGGAGGAAGAGAGAAACATAGAAAACCACCCAAGTGGATGCAAATAACCAATTGCAAGAGTACAAGATGAGTGATTTGGATTTATGATAGCATATTAAACTAACAAACAACAAGAAAATACTCTAGAACTTTCAGTTGCCAATAAGGAAGTTAAGAATGAATCATGCATGAGATAGGACCACAAAAAACTCATAGGGTCTTAGGATGCATCATAGGAGCATAGTAACTAGAATACAGGAGTTTGATTTTCTTATGGAATTCTTATGACATTCTGAAAGAGCCCACAATATTCCCTTTCTTTTTCTATATAGGATACCTTTCAGTGAATGAATATTGAAACATAAAAATACAGTGTTTTCTTTCATTCATTCATTTGTTCATTCAAGCATTATCATATCATTCATAGTGCCCAGTACTTTTTCTTCAGAGGAGTCATTAAAATGTATGATTATTTGTTTAATATTAGACTGTTCCATCAAACTAGGGCAAAGCCATGTCTGTTTCATTCACTGATGGATTTCTAACCAACAACTAGCACTATGAGTGTTACATAGTGGACACTTGGTAAATATAGTGTTTGCTGACATGAATTAATACACTAATGACCAGCTATGCAAAATGCAATATACTAGGCTCTGTGCAAATGGAGATGAATAAATAAGACACAGTGTATTAGTTCGTTTTCACACTGCTATAAAGATACTGCCTGACATTGGGTAATTTATAAACAAAGAGATTTAGTTGACTCACCGTTCCACATAGCTGGGGAGGCCTCAGGAAACTTACAATCTCAGTGGAAGGCAAAGGGGAAGCAGGCATTTTCTTCACAAGGTGGCTGGAAAGAGACAGCAAGAGAGCAAAGTGCCACACTTTAAAACTATCAGCTGTCATGAGAACTGACTCACTTATCACAAGAGCAGCGTGGAGAAAACTGCCCCCATGATCCAACCACCTCCCACCAGGTCCCTCCCTCAACACATGGGAATTAAAATTTGAGATAAGATTTGGGTGGGGACACAGAGCCAAACCATATCACATCGTCCCTTGTATTAGGAGGTCAAAATCTACAGCAGAACTTCCCAGTTCAGTATTTTATGTACAGTGGTGAATCACAGATAGGTTGCAGGAGAACCCAGACATGTATTTCCTTAGATATTGGGGTGGCCTCATTTGTTTAGGGAAATACTATCCTTGTCTATATGTGACATATGTGGCAAGAGGCCTGTTAGAACTATACTGCAGCATGCTAGGTGCTAAAATTGCCGCATCTGTGCAAATAAGAAAACAAGCATTTGCATAAAATGGGTAGTGAGTGCTGACTTGGGAGCACAGAGAGGACATTTACAGAGGCAATAACTTTTGAGCTATCTCTTAGTATGGTTGAAATTTGCAGCTGGACAAAGAGTGAAGGGTTTGTGTAAAGACCACTCTATATTTGCGTCACACCTCTACTTTAAAACTTGCCATATTTTAATGTTTTACTATAGCTTCTTTAACAAGCACCAACAGTCTCACAAGAGCCCAGTGAAAGTTTTTGGTTATTTTGTTTGTTTGTTTGTTTGTTTGTTTGTTTGTTTGTTTTTTAAATAAAGAAATGAACCAGGGGATAAATGACATTCTGTGCCTTCCTTCCCTTGAGGAACTCACTTATTGTAAAATGCCTCTGCAGAGCTGTAATGCACAAACAACACATTTTAAAAGTGATGTCAATACCTCTTGCTTGACACTTAGTTTTCTTGCTTAAAATTGCCACGTAAAAAGTCATTTGTAAGAAGCACGAGAAGCAATGTGCACTGTGCGTGCCTGGGATGGACATTGGGTCCTCAGGCTTCTGCAGCCTTGGTCTCCAGTGCCTGCTGCCAGAAAAAAATGAAAAATAATTTTCCTTCCCAGCAAGAAAGCCTAAGTCTCGGAACCAGAGGCGTTATTAAGACTTAAGCACCACTCCTCTCAACAGAGCACGCTTGTGTTTTGTGTTATAAAATACAGAAAAGGATAAATACAGAGAAAAATAAAAATATATCACCTTACAATCTAGAGATAATCACTATTAACATGTGGGTATATTTCCTCCCAGATTATCTATTTTATGAAAAATGTAATTATATGTATAAAACATATGTAGTTATATATATACACCCATATATATAATTTTTGAAAAAATATTGGAACCATTCTATATATAGGGTTTTATATCCTGTTTTATTTTTGTGAACATTATATTGTGAACATATTTCAATGCAATTAAATATTCCACATAATTTTTAATGACTTTATAATATTCCATCATACTATAGAATTATAATTTGTTCAAAGTTTCCTCTATTATTGGCAAGATATGTGGTTCTAATTTTCTTTTCCTTTATATAAAACACTGCAATGAACACCATAACACATAAATCTTTGCACTTGTATTTTCTTATGATAAAAACAAAGATTTATGCATCTGTATTTGCTTATGACAAATGAAATTATAGGGTCAAACTAAAGTTTCTCTGTACATACACACATGCATGTATGCACACATGTATATGTATATATGAGCTCTGTTTCTGGAGGCAGCCATTTAGGTTTTGACAGTGTCAATGGTGGACACACAACATCACAGGAGAAAGTATTCCTATTTTCAGTCTGCTCTAACTACTCAGAAAGGGCCATGCATCTAGCATAGCTTTGCTATTTAAAAAATACAGTGAGTATGTGGAAAGACTTTGCATTTTGGAATCATTAGATCATCAGACGAGGACTGAAATTCTGCCCTACTAGCTGGGTCAAGAAATCACTTAATTTCTCTGAAACTTAACTTAGTCCCTTTACCTACAAAATAAGCATGATCAAAATGAAATAATGTTTGTAAAATGCCCAACACAGGGCCTGGACATAAGGGACCCTCAATCAATGTCTCCCCCTTTTGAGCCAGCAGCCTAGGGTGCACTTTCCACACTGCTGTTTACAACGAATCATGAATTCCATCCTCTGTAGATGTGGGCATCTGTGGACCACTGAGGAGCACAGCTGAGTCTTGTCGAAGGTATCTGTCCAACTTGCTGTCTTTCTGACTCTACAGGTGAGGAGAGAGACAGGCTTCTCTAGTTCTTTCTATCTTTATTGTAATAGGGTTGGGATGGCTATAAAATAAAATGAAAAATTGATGTTACAGATACATGATACCCAAACAAAATCTGTTCTATGTGGGTGGTTGACTGGGCTCTCAATTACTGGTTTTATGAACTACTTTCATATAGCAGCTTCACCAAAAGTGGAATTTAAATTATACCTTGGCACAAGGCTCTGTACCAGAGGTTTGAACAGACAGCGGAAACCACAACTGTCACCTCTAGGTACTATTCTAACCGCTTCATATGCTTTAACTTTCTTCCTCTTGGCTGGAAGTTCCATGAGAGCAGAGACTCTTTCACAATAGCACACACAGCGCTGATGCCATGCTGAACACACAATCAAAGCTCAGTAAATATTAGTCACATAAGTAAATGTATTAATCTCTTCAACTCAGATTCCACCAACTGCCCACATACACCCTCATGAAGTAGGCACTTATTATTATTATTCCTATTCACAGGGAAGTTAACACTGAGGGAATCAGAGCTTTGATAGATGGCACAGAGCCAGTAAGTGGCAGTGAGCAAAGACTAAGCCACCAAAAGTCTGTGTCGTTTTCTCTATTCTGCATCTTCTTACAGCTCCAGGGAGAGATGTGTGGGAGATATAAAGACAGAAATTGACTGCCAAATCCCTAAAATCCTTTCCGGGTTGTTCCAGGGGTCATACCAGGTTTACAGTTTCACAGATCCACCATCTTCCAGGTATCTTCCAGGCCCTTCAATTGCCATCTCTTCTGTCTTTCCCGACGTTCATGTCTTCCTTTCACCCCACTTAGAATCTGTGCACCCTGCCTCCTTTCTGAGCTCTTGAACTCTTGGCATATCCCTTTGTTCTAGTTCTTCACTTACTGTGTTACCCTGATGAGCTAAATTCCCGTTCCCCTACAAGATTCTGCAAAGAGGCAGAAAATCGGGCCATGTCTGTCTCTGTATCCCTGTGGCCACCCTGTACTCCTCTGGCCTCACCAAGGCCTGGCACACTGGCCAGGTGATAAGTGCTTTCCATATTGCTGGATGTCTGCTGCTGGAATTGCTGGACTTACCCGCTTGTTTGCAAGTGTTAATTGGTCTCCTGCTTTCCTGCATGGAACTAGCATTATTTCCACATCTATTTTCTAAAGGTCTGGAAATCATTTTCAAATACATGATAGACTTGGTTGGTAGGAAATAAATAACTTTTACAGCAAAAAGAACTTTTATCATGTATCTATTAAGTTGTTTTTTAAAACCAATAAGCTCCCATGGCCCTGAAATCCTTTCATCTTTAAAATGAGAGTGACAAGCCTCCATTCCAGATCTAACTACTTTATGGGATAGCTCTTAATTCTGATTTTGCAAACACTTAAAGTCATTGTATTTGTTTTTTAAAACAGGTAAAATCTGAAGAGTAAATGGGTCATAGTTTACTGAAACAGTATCCTATTGTAGGATATTTAGGTAATTGTTTAAATATTATAAATAATTTATCAGTATACATTTTTATAAAGAAAACCCTCTTACTTAATAGAGTACATAAATGATGCTACTGTGTGCAAGGCTTGTTCTAGGCTCTGAGGATACAGCTGTGACATAACAGACAAAAATCCCTGCCCCTTTGGACATTATATTTCTATATTTTAGATCATTTCCATGAGATAGATTCCCATGTTTCTGGATCAAAGAGTTTTTAGGCTCTTGATACACATTGAGTGCATGCGCTCGCGCTCTCTCTCTTTCTCTCTCTCTCTCTCTCTCATCATCTCGCTCTGTCACCCAGGATGGAATGCAGTGGCACTATCTCAGCTCGCTGCAACCTCTGCCTCCCATGTTCAAGCGAGTCTCCTGCCTCAGCCTCCCAAGTCGCCAGGATTATAGGCACTCACAATCACCCCCAGGGAAGTTTCACCATGTTGGCCAAGCTGGTTTTGAACTCCTGACCTCAGGTGATCTGCCCGCCTCAGCCTCCCAAAGCACTGGGATTACAGGTGTGAGCCACCATGCCCGGCCTGCTCTATCACCTTATCACACCTGACCAAGCAGGAGTTTGAGTAGGAATCTGATTCAGAGCTTACTTTTACAGAGTATGTAACCTTTGCGAAGTTACTTTGTCTTGGTTTTTCCTTTGGTCACAAACTGTCTCTCCAGTTGACCCCTAGCTGGTACTTGATGTCCTATAATCCTTCATGTTCAGGAGGCCTGGGTATTGGCTGAAAGAAGTAAGTTCCCACCCTTCTACCACGTGGTTACTAAACAGATCTTGCAAATCCTGTTCTCATACAATTACTTCTTTGGAATAAAGTTCAATACCTTAGATTTTTGCCCTGACCAATTAATTATTCAACATGGTTCATCTCTCTAGCATTTCAGGGTTCTTCTATGTTAGGCATCTTTTATCAACCATAGTTGATCACTGTCTTCACAGCATTATGTCATCTGCAGAGTGAACAGGTCTGTCTCCCCAGCCATGAATATATGCCTCAAAAACTCTATTTCCTCATCACTCTATCTGGGATGCTCTCAGGTAGCCACAGAGCTCCCTCCCTCACTTCTTTCCAGTTTCTGTTCAAATGTCACTTCTATCAGAGTCCATTTCTGACCGTATTTTATAAAGCAATGCCCTCATCATTTTAAACCCCATTTGCCCTGCTTTATTTTATTGATCTGACTTATCAGCACTGGACATGTTATATGCTTGCTTGCTTATTGGCTATTTTCCCTACTGCAATGTGAACCCCACAAGGATAGGGACATTACTTTGTTCAGCATTGCATCTGTTCAACACTATAATTGTGCCTGGCACATAGTAGGTGTTTAAGAAATAGCTGCCAATTTATTGGGTGTGCTTTTTTGAAATGAGCCTAAGAAGTTGTTTTTTGACCATAAAATGACACTGACTTATGGTTTTGACAAAAATTCTGGCCCCCACCCTGAGCCCATTATCCCCCCAAAGTCAGCTGACACCCCCAGGTCTTCTTTATATGGACCAATATGAAGAAACACGTGCATCACATGCACAAGCACACACCTCCTGGCCTCTCCAAAACAGCTTGTACTTACGTGACTGCCTTTCTGGTCCCTAGCACTGGATTTTACCTGAATTCCAATTTTACCATTTTAGTGGCAGTGTAGCCACGAAAATCATTGACTTGGCCACTTAATTTAACCCTCCTGAGTTTCAGTTTCCTTGCCTGTCAAATTTGGAATAATACTAAGTCAAAAAGTTAGATTACGGACTTATAATGTCTACTGTGACATGTGAAGAGCGTAGAAGTCATCACTTCTGTACTTATAAGAAAAAACTGAAAAACTGAAAATCAACAACTCTAATTACTTCCATCAGAGAATTGAGATCATGAGGCAAGCCTTCCCCCACCTCCTTCCTCCTCTTACCCCCCTCCACCCTGCAAAAATGGAGAGACAAGTGAATATTGAGAATCAGTCACAGCTTCTTAGGAGCAGAAGCTGCTGGAAATAGTAACTGGTAGGAAGACTTAAAGGGTAATTGATGACTAGCTAGAAGGTGAGCGTGAACTACTTGGAGGGATAAACTCCTGGGAGCCCAGTCCTAGAGAGATGCCCGCACTTTTGTGAATTTTACCTCTAGGAGCCCCCATTAGGTTCTCATAGTGAATGAAGATCAGAGAAATCTCTTCCAGCTTGGGGCATGAAAAGGGAAAAATAACCTTTTGAAATCTGCCCAGATCCTTCTCCCTAACAAGATCTGACCTCAAGGAAACTACTTTACCAGAGCCTTATCTGATCCGGGTAAAGAGCAATGAGCCAGCTCCAGCTCTGTCTAGCCTTTGTGTCTCATATAAAGGAAGTTTAAAAAGACTAAGAAACTCTCCTGAAGGCTAGAGCACAAAGATTCTGCCCCAATAAAATATTGAGATTTAATAAAAAGATTATAGACTGTTACCCTTTCCCAATATGTCATCACCACATCAACAGGCCTCAGTATAATAACTGGATTACAACTGAGAGGGCTGCAAGGCTTAGACTCTACTTAAGAAGGTGTTTCTAGGGAAGACCAAAGACAGTTTGCTGAGAATGATGGTTTCCAGATTCATCCATGTCCCTACAGAGGACACAACTCATCATTTTTTATGGCTGCATAGTATTCCATGGCGTATATGTGCCACATTTTCCTTGTCCTGTCTATCATTGATGGGCATTTGGGTTGGTTCCAGGTCTTTGCTATTGTAAACAGTGCTGCAATGATGACAAATGTGTGCATATGTCTTCATATTAGAATGCTTTATAATCCTTTGGATATATACCCAGTAATGGCATTGCTGGGTCAAATGGAATTTCTATTTCTAGGTCCTTGAGGAATCACCACACTGTCTTTCACAATGGCTGAACTAATTTATGCTCCCACCAACAGTGTAAAAGTGTTCCTATCTCTCCACATCCTCTCCAGCATCTGATGTCTCCAAATTTTTTTAATGATCGCCATTCTAACTGGGATGAGATGGCATTTCAGTGTGGTTTTGATTTGCATTTCTCGACCAGTGATGATGATCATTTTTTCATTATTTGTTGGCCTAATATATCTCTTCTTCTGAGAAGTGTCTGTTCATATGCTTCATTCACTTTTGAATGAGTTTGTTTGTTTTTTTAGTGTAAATCTGTTTTAGTTCTTTGTAGATTCTGGATATTAGCCCTTTGTCAGGTGGGTAGATTGCAAAATTTTTTCCCATTCTCTTGGTTGCTGGTTCACTCTCATGACCATTTCTTTTGCTGTATAGAAGCTCTGGAGTTTACTTAGATTCCATTTGTCTATTCTGGCTTTTCTTGCCATTGCTTTTGGTGTTTTGGTCATGAAGTCCTTGCCTATGCCTATGTCCTGAATGGTTTTACCTCGGTTTTCTTCTAGGGTTTTTATGGTGTTAGGTCTTATGTTTAAGTCTTTAATCCATCTGCAGTTAATTTTAGTGTAAGGTGTCAGAAAAAGGTCCAATTTCTGCTTTCTGCACATGGCTAGCCAGCTTTCCCAAAACCATTTGGGGAATCCTTTCCCCATTGCTTGTTTTTGTGAGCTTTGGCAAAGATCAGTTGGTTGTAGATGTGTGACATTGCCTCTGAGGCCTCTGTTCTGTTCCATTGGTCTATATCTCTGTTGTGGTACCAGTACCATGTTGTTTTGATTACTGTAGACTTGTAGTAGTTTGAAGTCAGGTAATGTGATGCCTCCAGCTGTGTTCTTTTGCTTAGGATTGTCTTGGGTGTGTGGGCTTTCTTTTGTTTCCACATGAAGTTTAAGGTGGTTTTTCCAGTTTTGTGAAGAGGGTCATTGGTAGCTTGATGGGGATACCACTGAATCTACAAATTACTTTGGGTAGTATGGCCATTTTCACGATATTGATTCTTCCTAACCATGAGCTTGGAATGTTTTTCCATCTGTTTGTGTCCCAGCTTATTTCCTTGAGCAGTGGTTTATAGTTCTCCTTGAAGAGGTCCTTTACATCCTTTGTTAGTTGTATTCTTAGGTATTTTATTCTGTTTGTAGCAATTGTGAATGGGGGTTCGCTCTTGATTTGGTTTGGTGCTTTGTTAGTCTGTTATTGGTGTATAGGAATGCTTGTGATTTCTGCACATTGATGTTGTATCCTGAGACTTTGCTGAAGTTGCTTATCAGTTTCAGGAAATTTAGGGCTGAGATGATGGGGTCTTCTAAATATACAATCATGTCAACTGCAAATAGAGACAATGACTTCCTCCCTTCCTAATTGAGTACCCTTTATTTCTTTTTCTTGACTGACTGCTCCAGCTAGAAATTCCAATACTATATTGAATAGGAGTGGTGAGAGAGGGCGTCCTTATCTAGTGCCAGATTTCAAAGGGGATGCTTCGAGTTTTTGCCCATTCAGTATGATATTGGCTGTGAGTTTGTCATAAATATCTTTTATTAAATTGAGATACATTCCATCAATACCTAGTTTATTGAGCTTTTAGCATAAAGGCTATTGAATTTTGTCGAAGGCCTTCTCTGCATCTATTGAGATAATCATGTGGTTTTTGTCTTTTTTTGGTGGATTACACTTATAGACTTGCATATGTTGAACCAGCCTTGCATCCCTGGAATGAAGCCTACTTGATTGTGATGGATAAGCTTTTTGATGTGCTGCTGCAATCAGTTTGCCAGTATTTTATTGAAGATTTTTGCATCTATGTTCATCATAGATATTGGCCCGAAGTTTTCTTTTTTTGTTGAGTCTCTGCCGGGTTTTGGTATCAGGATGATGTTGGTCTCATAAAATGATTTGGGAAGGATTCTCTCTTTTTGTATTGTTTGGAATAGTTTCAGAAGCAGTGGTACCAGCTCCTCTTTGTATCCTTGTTAATTTTTCTGTCTTATTGGTCTGTCTGATATTGACAGTGGAGTGGTAATGTCTCCCACTATTATTGTGTGGGAGTCTAAGTCTCTTTGTAGGTAATTTAGAACTTGCTTTATGTATCTGGGTGCTCCTGTATTGGGTGCATATATATTTAGAATCCTTAGTTCTCCTTGTTGCATTGATGCTTTTACCATTATGTAATGCCCTTCTTTATCTCTTTTGATCTTTG
>NW_016107354.1:3913029-3956869 GCF_001604975.1 Cebus imitator
TTTTAAGCCTATGTTTGTCCTTGCACATGAGATGGGTTTCCTGAATACAGCCCACCGATGGGTCTTGACATTTTATCCAACATCCCAGTCTGTGTCTTTTGATTGGGGCATTAGCCCATTTACATTTAAGGTGAATATTGTTATGTATGAATTTGATCCTGCCATTTTGATTCTAGCTGATTGTTTTTCCCATTAGTTGATGCAGTTTCTTCATTGTGTCGATGGTCTTTACCATTTGGTACGTTTTTGGAGTAGCTAGTACTGATTGTTCCTTTCCATGTTCAGTGCTTCTTTCAGGAGCTCTTGCAAGCAGGTCTAATGGTGACAAAATCTCTCAGCAATTGCTTGTCATAAAGGATTTTATTTCTCCTTCACTTATGAAGCTTAGTTTGGCTGGATATGAAATTCTAGGTTGAAAGTTCTTTTCTTTAAGGATGTTGAATATTGGCTCACGTTCTTTTCTGGTTTCTAGGGTTTCTGCCAAGAGATCCACTGTGAGTCTGATAGGCTTCCCTTTGTGGATAACCTGACCTTTCTCTCTGGCTGCCCTTAGCATTTTTTTCTTCATTTCAACCCTGGTGAATCTGATGATTATGTGCCTTGGAGTTGCTCTTCTTGAGGAATGTGTTTGTGGTGTTCCCTGTATTTCCTGGACTTGAATGTTGGCCTGCCTTGCTAGGTTGGGGAAGTTCTCCTGGAAGTTCTGTTAAGAGTGTTTTCCAGCTTGGATTCATTCTCCCCCTCACATTCAGGTACACCTATCAAACGTAGATTAGGTCTTTTCACATAATCCCATATTTCTTGTAGGCTTTGTTCATTTCTTTTCACTCTTTTTTCTCTAATCTTGCCTTCTCATTTTATCTCATTCAGTTGATCTTCAATCTGTGATATCCTTTCTTCTGCTCGATCAATTCAGCTATTGAAAGTTGTGTATACTTCGCAAAATTCTCGTGCTGCGTTTTTCAGCTCCATTAAGTCATTTATGTTTTTCTCTAAGTTGGTTAGTCTAGTTAGCATTTCGTCTAACCTTTTTTCAAGGTTCTTGGTTTCTTTGCATTGGGTTAAAACATGTTCTTTTAGCTCAGAGAAGTTTGTTATTACCCACCTTCTGAAGCCTGCTTCTGTCAATTCATCAGACTCATTCTCCATCCAGCTTTGTTCGTTTACTGTTGAGCAGTTGTGATCCCTTGGAGGAGGAGAGGTGTTCTGGCTTTTCATGTTTTCACACTTTTTGTGCTGGTTTCTTCCCATCTTTGTGAATTTATCTACTTGTGATCTTTGTAATTAGTGACTTTCAGATGGGGTCTCTGAGTGTACATCCTTTTTGTTGATGTTGAAGCTATTTCTTTCTGTTTTTTAGTTTTTCTTCTAACATCAGGCCCCTCTGCTGCAGGACTGATGCTACTGGAGGTCCACTCTGCTACTGGAGGTCCACTCCAAACACTGCTTGCCCGGGAATCACCCATGGGGACAGCAGAACAGTAAGGGTTGCTGCCAGTTTCTTCTTCTGTTCTCTTCGTCCCAGAAGGGTACCTGTCAGATGTCAGCCAGAGCACTCCTTTATGGGGTGCCTCTTTGGATCTACAGGGCTTGGGGAGCTGCTTGAGGAGATAGTCTGTCCCTTATCAGAGCTCACATGCTGAGCTGGGAGCTCCATTGTTCCATTCAGAGCTGCTGGGCAGGTACATTTAAGTTTGCTGCAGCAGGACTTGTAATTGCCTCTTTTCCCAGGTGCTCTGTCCTGGGAAGGTGGGGTTTTATTCATAAGTTCCTGACATGCTGCTGCCTTTTTTCAGAGATGCCCTGCCCAGCAAGGAGATAGTCTAGTCACAGTCTACCAGCAGAGGCATTGCTGAGCTGCCGCGGGCTCTGCCCAGTTGCTGTGTAAACTTCCTTGCAGTTTTGTTTACAGAGGTACCGCTAGAACTGCCTCGGTAATGGCGGACTGCCTCGGTAATGGCGGACTGCCTCGGTAATGGCGGACTGCCTCGGTTGTGGCGGACTGCCTCGGTTGTGGCAGACTGCCTCGGTTGTGGCGGACTACCTTGGTAGTGGTGGACCACCTCAGTAATGGCAGACACCCTTCCCCCCATAGAGCTGGACCGCCCTGGGTCCGATTGTGCTTGCAGAACTCTGAATCCAGAGCATTTCAGATCGCTGGTCTTTGTGGAGGTGGGACCTGCCAAGCCAAATCACCTGGCTCCCTGCTTTCAGCCCCCTCTTTTTCAGTTGATTGGGTGGCTCTGTCTCCCAGACATTCCAGGAGCCAGTTGAAATGGCCACCCAGATTTGTGTGAGTTTTTGTGTGGAAACGTGTGGCGCTGGCTGAAACAGCCATGCTAGAAATTTGTGGCGCTTTTTGGCCTGGGAATCTCCTGGTCTGTGGGTGGTAAAAACTGCTGGAGAAGTATAGTATCTGAACCAGAGTGCTGGAGTGGATGAAAAAGCCCCCGATGGCCTCTGTTTGTTTGGGAGGGGGGTCCTTTGGGGATTGCAGTTCCTGGGTGAGGCAGTGCCCTAGGCTGCCTCACCTAGCCCTTCTTGGGCTACACCTACTGTGCAAACAGTCCCATTGAGATGTACCTGGTACTTCATTTGGAAATGCAGTGATAATTCACCCTCTGTGTTGCTCTCACTGGGAACTGCACTCCAGAGCTGGTCCTATTCGGCCATCTTGGATCCAATCCTGTATCTTTTATAAGCACCTCATGTGTATCCGACACAGTTGCCCCAAAGACCACCGTAAGAAACACATAAGCATATTGATCAGTGCCTGACCTGAAACACGGTCAACAAATGTTTTTCATGTAGCCAGAGGCAAGCTGATCTGCAGAGGGGAATGAAAGAGCTGAGGACTGTGGAGATGGGGCAAGTGCAGTAGGAATGTGGTAGGGAATCCATGAGAGATGGATGGAACGATCGTGTAGCAACAGAGACCCAGTTTAGAAAACACACATTCCTAGGGGAGACTGTCAGACTGAATTTGTAACTTTCTTCATCAACCCTCAAGAGCCTGGTTGTAGGAGCCAATCAGACAGGTGGTACAGTTTTCCCAGAACTGGAAAACCCTGGAATACAATAGAAGATGGGGGACACAGGCATCCACCAAGGGGAGACAGAACCAGGGCACTGTTGAAAAAGCTGGTCAGGGGTCCAAGTTGGCCAGGAACGTAGCACCTCTACTATCTACCTATAATTTTTTTTTAATGTCAAAAGTCCTAGGACCCCACATGTCCTCCAGTCAGTACCTCATTTCTTTGCCCCACCTCAAGAGCCAAGCATTTCAAGAGAGTTGTGCCTATACATGTTTTCCCCACTTATTTGCTGTTGTTCATTTCTCAAACTCCACCAAAATGGCCCTTGAGTCTTGACAGTTTCTGCAATGGCCTCCATGTTGTCCATGCACACTCCATCCTCTCACACACATCCCTCAGCATTGCAGAGGGAGCTGACCACTCCCTTATTCCTAGAGTGGTCATTCATGTCTTCTCCTGTCTTTCTGGTTTTCTTTATTTTGCCCCCAAAAGTGGCGGCAGGGGAGTTCCTACACAAGGGAGTGCCACACACCGTCCTGAAGTGGGGCTGGTTGAGATTCCAAAGAAAGGAGCACTAAGCACCAGTGAGATCAGTCCAAAGCATTTAATTAGGGGAACTTACAGAGGTGCTGTGATTCCTGCACCAAACAGCAAGAGGAAAGGGGTGCCAAGGCACAAATGTGGTGACGGGGCAAGGGTATGAAGTTTTTAGGAGGGTTTAAGGAGTTTGGCTCAGAGATGGGGCCACTTTCTTTCAGTGTTTTAGGCAACAATCTAAATACCTTTGTCAGTGTCTGGAAATGTTCAAGTTCCCAGTTTTGGATTAAGCCTGCTGGGAATAATCCACATTTGGCTGGGTCACAGAGTGGTCAAGACACTCTGATTTTCTATCAAGATGCAGAAAGAAAGCAGGGAGAGCTGAAGGGCCCTACATAAGCACTATTGGCATTTGGGCCATATTTGAGGCTTATAACATAATATTATGAGATATGTATAGAGAGTATAATGGTTACCATAGTGAAGTAGTTTAACATCCCATTGTTGCACATAGTTACTTTTTTGTGTGTGACAAGTGCAACTAAAATCTACTTAACCAAAATCCCTAATATAGTTTTATTACCTTTCATCCTCGTGTTATACATTAGATCTCTAGACTTGTTTATCCTACATATCTGGTATGTTGCATCCTTTGACCTAGAGCTCCCTACTTTTTCTTTCTCTAACCCCTTCGATGATTACTTCCTTCTTTATCTCTGCATATTTGAGCTCTCTTTAAAAAAATGTTTCACATATAAGAGAGATCATGCAATATTTTCCTTTCTCTGCCTGGGTTACCTCACTTAGCATAATGTCCAGGTCCACCTATGTTGTGGCGAATGGCAAGATTTTTCTGTTCTTGGCTGAATAATATTCCATCTCACACACACACACACACAGACACACACACAGACACACACACACACACACACACACACACACACACACACACACACATATATTCTTTCCCCATTTATACATTTCCTACATTTTCTTTCCCCAAATGAACATGAACATTTAGGTCATTTCCATATCCTGGCTATCGTTAATAATGCTACAATGAACATGGGTATACAGGTATCTTTATGAGGTAGCTCATCTCCTCTAGGTAAATACCCAGAACTGGGATTGCTGGATCATATGGAAGTTTATTTTTAGTTTTCTGAGGAACCTCCATAATGTTTTCCACAATGGCTATACCAATCCACATTTCCATCAAAACTATACAGGGTTTCCTTTCTCCAGAACCTCACCAACATTTACTGTCTCTTGTCTTTTTTATAATAGCTATTCTTATGGATGTGAGATGATATCTCATAGTGGTTTTAGTTTGCATTTCCCTGATGATTAATGATGTTGAGCACTTTTTCATATACCTGATGGCCATTTTTATGTTGTCTTTGGAAAAAATGTCTGTTCAGGTTATTTGCCCATTTTTCATTTGTTTTTCTGCTATTGAGTTGTAAGAGTTCTTTACAAATTTTAGGTATTAACTCCTTATCAGATATGTGGAATGCAGGGTTTTGTTTGTTTGTTTGTTTCAGTTTGTGGTTTTCCTTTTCTTTCTTCTTTGTGAGACATGGTCTCACTCTGTCACTCAGGCCAGAGTGCAGTGGCATGATCATAGCTCACTGCAGCCCCAAATTCCTGGGCTTAAGTGATCCTCCTGCCTCAGCCTCCTGAGTAGTTGAGACTACAGGCACTTGCGACTATGTCTGGTTGATTTTTTTTTTTTTTTTTTTTTTTAATGAGATGGAGTCTCACTATGTTGCTCAGGCTATGCCTTTTCATTTTGTTGATTGTTTCCTTTGCTGTGCAGATGGTTTTTAGTTTCATGTAGTTCTATTTACTTATTTTTGTTTTTGTAGCATGAACTGTTGGTGTGATTTCCAAAAAATTATTACCAAGGCCTGGTAATAATTTTTTCTGCTATGAGGAGATTTTCTGCGATGTTCTCTTCTAGGAGTTTTATGACTTCTGGACCAGATAATTCTTTGTTCTTGGTAGCTGCCCTGTGTCCTCTGGGTTGGTTGGCAGCACCCCTGGCCTCAGCCCACTGGAGGCCAGTAACAGCCCCTGCCCCCACCAGTTGTAATAGCCAAAAATGTTTCCAGATACTGTCTGATTCTGACGTCCCAAGAGGTCAAAATCACCCCCATTGAGATCTGCTTCTCTATGTGATGCACACCTCCAAACTCTGTCCTGTAACCTTTTCTGTCCTTTTTCTGCACTGTTAGACTCAACCATTCCCGTGACTTTGAGCACCATCTGCATGATAATGACTCCCATTCATGCTCCATGTTGACATTTATGGCCCATTTTGATGTTCTAAATCCTGGGCTAAATTAAGGTAAATTAAGCTTGAGGCTTTTCAAATTAGACAGAGCTCTGTTCTACTCTTGCTAACTGTGTGACTTTAACTCTCTTAACCTTTGTTTCTTTGTCTGAAAAACAGAAATAATAAAGAGGTCAAAGCTGTAAAGAAGATCATTAGAGTCCTTGGCACATAGTAAGTTGCTAAGTGTTAAGTATTAAAACAGTCATAATTCTGATCTCAGTGCCTTCTGGGTATGCACAAAGGGCTTCTGGAGTTACAATCATTCAACAGAGTGTAATAAAGTGTTGAAAGTTTAACTCCAGAGCCTGAGAGACCTGGGTTCAAATCCTGAATCTGCAACTCTGCTGTATTACCTAAGGCTTAGTTTCTTCCTCCTTGGAAAAGGAGAACAATAATAGAACCAACTTCAGTGGGTGAATCAAATGAGATCATTCCAGGAAAAGCAATTAACATGATGTCTAACATATTAGTTAATAAACATTAGCAATTATTATTAGGGTAATGTGGGAGAAGCTGATCTTCAACTGAATCTCAAGGGCTACAGAAAGAGAAGTCTGGGCAGAGTATGAATAATGGAATGGGACATGGAAAAGTGAGCCATAATCTGGAAATGACAAGAAATTCTGGATTGCTAGTGCAAAGGTTAGGGCTTCAGATGAAACTAATGAATTGTCATCTAAATGCCCTTCCACGTCAGTTTGGGACTGTGGGTTTTATTCTTTTAGTAACTGCTAGCAGAAATTGTTGGGTTTTTTTGGCAAGGGGAGAGTGACACCAAAGAGTTTTAGATTAGGGAACAGAAGTGATGATTAAATTTTCAATTTAGGAGGATAACTCTCATAAGTATGGAAGAGCTTGGAGAAGATAAGAACAGGCAAGAAGTCTGGCACGAACTTCAGTGAGAGATGACATCGAAGAGTTGATGAGTTGAATGCAGGGGGCTGAATAGGACCCTGAGGCTCTTTGCTTGGCCCCACGTGGAAGATGGGTGGTCCATTTAGCCCTCTGCTGTCTCCTCATTCCATCACTGTCCTTTCCTTTCTCCTCTTCCCTCCTTATCTAAGCTCATCATCTCAGTAACACTCCTGCCATGGCCCATAACTTCTTTGCCTCTTGTCCTCACACCAATCTGGCAAAACTCCTGCTCTGAATGAACACATCTCTCTTCTTTGTGCTTACACCTGAGCCCTGCACCTAGAAAAAGTCACATTTCAGTGCAGATTGGCAGTTAGTTCTTGTCATGCTAATTTCCTCAAACTGCTATAACAGATTGCCACAAATTTGGTGGCTTAAAGCAACAAAAATTTAATTATTTTACATTTATAGAGTCCAAAAGTTCAAAATCCATCTCGCTGGGCCAATATTAAGGTGTCAACAGGACTGCATTCCCTCTGGGGGTTCTAGGGCAGTGGTCCCCAACCTTTTTGGCACCAGGGACCGGTTTCCTGGAGAACTGTTTTTCCATGGTCCGGGGTAGAGGGAATGGTTTCAGGATGAAACTGTTCTGCCTCAGACATCAGGCATTAGATTCTCATAAGGAGTACACAACCTAGATCCCTCACGTTTGCAGTTCACCATAGAGTTTGCACTTTTACGAGGATCTAATGCGGCCAATGATCTGACAGGAGGTCTATTAGTCAAGGTTCTCTACAGGGACAGAAATGTTAGGAGAGATATATATATATATATATATATGTGTATATATATATATATATATATGTGTATATATATATATATATGTATATATATATATATATATATATATATATACACATGTCATTATATAAATGAGTTTAAGTATTAACTCACACCATCACAAGGTTCCACAATTGACTGTCTGCAAGCTGAAGAGCAAGGAGAGCCAGTCCACCAGTCCACGTCCCAAAACTGAAGAACTTAGAGTCCATTTTTCAAGGATAGTAAGAATCCAGCACAGGAGATAGAAGTAGACTGGGAGACTAGGCCAGTCTGTCCTTTTCACATTTTCTGCCTGCTTTATATTCACTGGCAGCTGATTAGATTATTCCCACCCAGATTAAGGGCGGGTCTGTCTTCCCCAGCCCACTGACTCTCATGTTAATCTCCTTTGGCAGCACCCTCACAGATACACCCAGGATCAATACTTTGCATCCTTCAATCCAATCAAGTTGACACTCAGTATTAACCATCACAGGAGGCAAAGCTCAGGCAGTAATGCAGGCTCACCCCTGACCTCTCACTGTGCAGCCTGGATCCTAACAGGCCACAGACTGGGGTTTGGGGACCCCTGCTCTAGAGATGATTTGTTCTTTGGCTCTTGCAGCTTCTAGTGTCTGTCAGCAGGCTTGTGTTGTGGCTGCATCACTCTACTCTCTGCCTCCGTCCTCGGATGGCCTTCTCCTTCTCTCTTTCTCATAACTCCCTCTGCCACTATCTTTTAAGGATACATGTGATTTCATTTAAGCCTTCCCGATAGTCCAGAATAAACATCTCACCTCAAGATCCTTAAATAAATCACAACTTTTGCCACATAAGGTACTATTCAGTTTCTGGGGATTAGAACTGAACATACGGTAGCCCCTTCGTATCTGCAGCTTCCGCATCCACTGATTCAACCAAAAATATTAGAAAAATAAAAATAATACAGATTTTTAAAATATGGTATCACAACGATTTACAAAGTATTACATCATATTAGATATTATAAGTAATCTAGAGATGCTTTAAAGTATACAGAAGAAGTATATACAAGGAGTAGCTGTGGATTTTGATATTCACAGGAGGATGCTGGAACCAATCCTCCACAAATACTGAAGGATGACTGTATTTGTGGGAACATTTTTCTTCCTACCATTTACACTTATGCAGGACCACTGACTTTGGAGGGCCCTTGGCCTGCCTGGCAATCTGACTAAATTACTGTGGGACGCTCTCTCTCCCACTTTCCCTAATGCTGATTTTCTTTCATTTCTGACCCATCTATGGGTCACATCACTCTTCCCACATTAGTCTCAACAAACGATTTTGTTGTTTTCTCTATGGGAAAAAAAAAAAAAAGAAAAGAAAAAGAAATCCCTAGACCTGGACCAGAACTTCTTAACTTGTTGCTAAAGTTAATAAAACCTACCTGCATCTTTTCTCACTTTTCCTCCTACTAAAATAATGGATCTCTCTCTCCCTGTCCTGAGACCATCTCTACTCAGGCTCTGGATACCACTCTCTCCTGCTTCCTCAGGAACCTTAAATAGCCAATCACCACTCCTCTGTTTTGTAGAGTCAGCCTTTTCCTCTTGATAAGGTCCTTCCCTTCAGCTCAATTTTTAAAACTCTTCCTTCATTAATTTTTCTTTTTAAAATAATTTAAAAACCTCACAACAAACAAAACTCCATCCCCTAGCCAATCCATCACTAAGTCCTCCTGATGGTACCTTGTGTCTTTCTAATTCACCAACTTTTCCCCTCTTTAGCCTCCTCTGAGTCCAGTCTGTCATCACATACTTCTGGACGACCATAGTAACCTTTCTGCATCCACTTTTGGTACCTCACAGCAGCTCTGCTAAGCTGCCTTCAGTTGTGTGTGATTGGTATGTGAGCTCCATGAGGTCATGGACTTAGTTCCATTCATGTCATCATCGTCTTTAAAAGGGTCCCAAACACAGTAGGTGTTCAATAAATATTTGTTGTAGGTATTTAAATAATTTATCACTAACTTCAGGAGGAAGACAAAATTCCTTAATAACCTAAAAGGTCCAGAAAGGTCTGACCCCTACTCGTCTCTCCACCTCATCTTGGGTCATCTTCCCTTGCCCCCGGGGCTCTAGACACATTGGTCTTCTACTAATGCTCCCAGTTGTCTCCTCTCCCAGGATATATGTAGAGGAACGTTTCCCCATCGTTTAGCACATTCTCCTCTGCCCCAACCCAACTTTTCCTAATAAACGTCACTTAGCCTTCAGATCTCAGCTGTATATAGCAAGTTGCTTCCTTGGAAAAGCTTTCCTTAGCACTGTTATATGCTCTCTTATGTTCTCATTGCACATATATCTTTCACAGAAATTTCCCAGTAAGAATTGTGTTCATATTTGGTGACTATTTGATTTATGTCTCTTAGTCTTTTTAGACTTCAATAACAAAATATTTTAGACTCGATGGTTTGTAAACAACAGAATTGATTGCTTACAGTTCTGGAGGCTGAGCATTCCAAGATCAAGGCACCAGCAGATTTGTTGTCTGGTAAGGGCCTGTTCCTCATAGATGGTACCTTCTTGCTGCATCTTCATATGGAGGAAGGGCAAGAGAACCCACTCAGGTCTCTTTTTAAGGACGTTAATTTCATTTATGAGGAATTAATGAGGGTGGAGCCCTCATCACTTAATTACTTGCCAAAGATCTTACCTCTTAATACTATCACATTGGATATTAGCTTCAACACATGAACTTGTGGGAGGGGGGTGTCAACAGACAGACTACATCAGTGTCTGCCTATCCTGTCAAATGAGGACTGGGGACATTTTATTTCTAGTGCTTAGCACATTGTCTGACACACAGAGATGCTCAGTAAGTATGTATTGCAGGAACAAATGAAAGGATAATGGAATAATGGCAGGGCTGAGATCAGATACAGGAAGAGAAGAAGGTTTAGTGGAAGGGTCACAACTCAGTTTTGCCATGTTGGAGGGCCCCGCAGGTAATTCAGCTGGAGAGGTGCACTGTTATTTGGGAATTTGAACTGGGAGCTCAGGACAGAGGGCAAGCTGGATATCTAGACTTAGTTGGTTGGCGATACCGTGGTAGACACAAAAGATGGGTGATGTGAGAGGATTCATGTCTAGAGAGGGGGATGGGGCTAAGAGCAGACCGGGAGCTCAGAAAGGAAAAGCCATAGATAAAAAAAGATGAGCTAAGTGTAGAGATGTAAGGGAGGGACAAGGATGAGAGGCATGTGAAGCAGCAGGTGAGGCAACCCAAAGGTGTAGTACAGGCTGGGGGCAAAATGAGGAATTGGGGAGAATCAGGAAGATTTAGATTTTCTGAGAGGAAAAAATCTCCTGCTAGCCTAGGCCTAACAGGTGACCTGAACAAGTGAAGTCTGTTTACTTGTGTACATGCTTATACGCGTGTCGTGGGAACACCACACCACTCCCAATGCAAATCCACTTCTCAATAGATTACTTGGCATCTTTTTACAGCAACCGAAACTCTCTGAGGCAGGTAAAGCAGGTGTAATGATCTTTCTTTTCTAGGTGCAATATTAAGTTGGACTCATATCCTAGGCCAATGCTCTTTCCTCTAAACCACACTGTTTCAATGGGCTCTGGTCAGCTTATCTGGGGCTTGAAGACATATTACTATCTTCTTTCAGTATTTCTGTCTACTGCAGATAAGAGTGGCCCTCAGTCAGGGAATAATAAAATGCCCTTGATAAATGGCAATATAGTAGGATCATAGCTTTAGGAAATTGTGATGCTCCTTGTAACATTCCCCTTTTTTCTTTAATGGGGAGTCCTTAAGAATCAATTACATTTTCCTAATTAGCATGGGTGATCAGGACAGACCAGGACCAAAATATTATTAATGGAATGTTCCTCCCGACCTGGGCAGCTGAGTTTGGGTAGCACATGCAGCCCCAGAGAATAGCTCAGCCCTCTCTATTCTGTGGGTTTGAATTTGGCTGTAGAAGCTCAGAAGAAAGAGCATTGGACTCTACTGAAAACCACATTTCTACATGAGTTTTCATTCTTCATTCAAATTTTAGCAAATTTTAGACTTCGTAACTTCTAGGCATGGCCCATTATTGTGCTGGACAATTTTTTGGGTAAAAATATAACAAGGTATTGTTACATGGTTCTTATTCTCAGAATCTAAGGAAAGCTATGGACTTTGTCATCAGAAAAATGCATTTACACACACAATTTTACTTGTATTTCAGGGATTTCTCTAACTTTCTGAGGCCAGTCCATGGCTGACACCCTCTCTAGTTTAGGGGACCCTCAGTCCACTCATGGATTTGTACTGCGACCTCTCAATAGGCCTCTACTCTTTGCTGTCTGACTTTCTGTTCCTCTGCTGAATTAAAAATGCCCTATTGTTCTCAAGTCAGCCCAAATTCCTCTACATGGCTTATGAGGCCCTTCATGATCTGGCAACTACCTCATGTTTCCCCACTGTAGGCACATAAAAGTGGGGTGTGAGGGAGGTTTGAGGAGAATGTAACTCAGTAAAGATGTGATGGACAAATAAGAGTTAGGGAGCGGAGGAGGAGGGAGAAGGAGGAAGAGTATTTCTTGGAAAGGCCTGGAGGTGAGAGGGAACCCTGAAGAACAAGAAAGGAATATGGGCTTTGGAATACAACATCTCAGATTTGATTCCTGGCACTCCCACTTATTAACAGGTGACACTGGGCAATTCTTCAAGCCTCAGTTTCCCCATTTATAAAATGGCAATAATAGTAACCTCCTCAAAGGAAGGGTATGAGGGCTGCAATGCATAATGTGTGGAAAGTGCTTAGGAGAGTCTGGCAGACAAACAGTGGATGGTGGGCTGCAGTGGGGTACCAACTCACGTGTTGGGGTGCATAGCCATGAAGGCCATGTAGATCACAGGAGGGAGTTTGTTGACACTTTTCCTCCTGCTTACTAGTCAGGACTTGCTGGCCAGCCTTCCAGATGTCTAACACGGAGTGCTGCCAGCCTCTCTTGCTAGCTGCAGGGCCTCCTTGTGCCAACAATGATTGCAGCTCCAGACAACAGCCCCACGGACAGACACCTCCCATCCTAACACCCACCTTGGCCTTTCACCAAAGGCCACTGGACCAAGATAGGAAGGCTAAGACTGTGCCACAGTAGGGCTTCCTATGACCTCAAAGGAGGGTCAGCTTTTGACTCTGGTGAGGTACATTTGAGAACCAGATTAACACCAGATTCCTCACAGAGCAGCTTAGTTAGGCCAAGCATTTTCTCAGTGGTGATGTGCAAACTGCATTTATCCTGTGTGGTAGGGGATGAGCTTTTCACCATAAAGCCATCATCACATACCGCAGCCTTCTAAGTGTTAACCATTTTGTCCACCGGTTTGGCAAAAAGAGACTCCTCTTTCAATACTCTTTCAAGATTCAGCTCAAAGCCACTTCCTCTGTGAAGACACTCCTGTGCCTCCTCCTGCATCCCAACTCCAAGTAGAAGCCAAGCCCTCCTGAGGCTTCTGCTGTCTACCATTGGGGACAATTTCCCTTTTATTTCTACCTCTTTGTCTCCCTCCACTAGACTGCAAGTCCTTTGAGGGCAAAGCATGTTTTAATCATCTTGAAATCCCTAGGGCCAGGACAAAAGTTGGCTCTTGGCGTTTAATTAATAAGTATTTGTTGAACAAAAGAATGGCTACAGTTTGTGCCCTTTTCCTTAGTAATTAAATATTAAATATTTCTATTTACATATTCTGCCTTACTGAAGAGGTGTTGCTTGTCCGTGCACAAAATGGTCCCTGATGATTGTACTCTGACACTTCTTACATTCTTTTCCTGTGGGTCTGTTTTTAACAGCAACCTCATCTTCCAGATGTAATTTCACACATGTTACTAAATCACTTTGCTTCAGCCTGAACCTAGGATCTTGCTTCTCCTTCAGAATAAGATGCCAACTGGGAATATAGATCCAGGCAGTCCCAGCAGCCCCATGCTAACAACTTCTGCTAATTCTGAGGCTGATTATATGGGTTGCTGAATAGATCCTCTTTCTGCTTTTTATCCTTTTAACTCTCTCTGCTTGGCCTTGTCTGTTTCACCAGTAAAGGTGAGCATGGGGAGCACAGAGATGGTAAAATCTAAGCCTACTCTACTCCACTTCCATTTGGCCAGGTTTTGAAATAAAAAATCTCTATTAGTAAAGAATGATAGTCATTTTAGAGCCATTCTTTGAGTAAAACTGTCAATTAATACAACTTGATCATTCTATTTGGAGAACAAAAGAAAGGAGGAGGTTAAGGAGCTTATTTCCCTCAATTCTCTAACTCACCAATGGCTTTGTGGCTGCAGCTGCCTGAAGTCCCATTGACTGTGTTGCCTGGCTATTGAGTAGGAGGATCTTCTGGGGTACGGACAACTTAAATGTAGTTTTGAAAGCTGCTTGACTTTTTCTTGGGTCTTATTGCTAATATTGAATACATTGCCAATTGAGCAATCAGTTTACCAAGTAGAGGAAATCTGACTCACTAGATTTACTGAGCACCTGCTGTATACCAGACTCTAGACCGGGCACCTGTCTCCTTAACCTCTAACCTTCACAAGCAACCTAGGAAAACTGTTATGAACATTTTAGAGATGAAGGACGAGACTCAGAGAGGTTATTTACTTCTTGTTCAATCCCATACAGTAATGATTTCCCAAACCTGTAGGGTGTTTCTTCCTTGGGAGTTCTGTAGTGGGGAGAAAGAAAGTCAAAGCCTATTTCCATTATCATGGATTTCAGGGAAACGAGAGCATTAAACATAGCCATCAGAGAAGGCTAGTTGTTCTGAAGCTTCTGACTATAATCAAATTGGAAGTTAATGCTGGGGAGAAGCTCTGTGTGAAGGACTCACATACTTCGGTGCTTGGCCCAGCCCAAGCTGCCTTGGCTTACCTGAGGCTGCCAGTGACTTGAGGCTCCTGGATTTTCATCTTGTAGCTAAGTGGACAAGGTGGGTACCTTATGTCTGTGCTGCAGCTTCTTAACAGCAAGTGAGACGGCAGCAGGCATGGAAGGCCATCAGTGGGAAGGGAAAGGAGGGGTTGCCATAGACCAAGGTGGGTGACCGCAGAATTCCACAGATTCAAAAATGCCCAGCATTTTGGAAGTCAGAATGTATCTTATAGTTGATATGTAAATGAAATGTAGGGTTTCTTCTCCCCCAGATAAACTGTTTGTGCATCATTGATGCCTCTTACACTCAGTGGCATCCTGGATTTGAGGAACTATGGCAAGTTTCATCTTATGTGTCAATTCTAATCAAGTGGTGAAGACTGTCTGAAGTTTGTGAGGAGAAAGGTCTGGTGCTGTATCCATGGTAGTGGGGAAGAACAATAAATTGAGTGGGGCATCACTGTGCATGAGAAATTGCATGGAATCCTGTCAGGCATTTGCACCTTTATCCAATATCTTTGGTATTAAATAAAGGAATACCTGCCATATCTTCAGTTGTAAACTTAAAGACATAAAACACAGGAAACATTTCCAAAGGACCAGGTCAGAGACCTGCCTCTTCTCATGGAGATTTGTTACTTTAGCTTTATTAAATACTTTTTCAAGTATTTATTTAATTATAAAAATAGTACATGCATGCTGTAATACAAAAGTACAGAAGTATATGAAATTTTAAATGTCTCATTGTATGGATGTTACTATTAATGTCTATATAGATTGTTTTTACCTTTCTTCTGTTGCAAACAAATGTCTTTGTGTACTTGTGTGCATGTGTACACACATACTTGGCTGTCTATGGAGAAAATCTTAAAAAGCAGAATTCTGGGCAGACCTCATTTTTAATGGGCACAACATAGTCCACTTAATCTCTCCCCATTGAGGTTTGGCTCAGAGATTATTTCTTGTTTCCTATGAGTATAAATACTCAGAAAAATGTGTTTCACCAGTGTCACAGCCCGTTCATGCTTCTATAACCAAAATACTACAGATTGGGTCATTTATAAACAGTAGAAATCTATTTCTGACAGCCTGGAAGCTGAGAAGTACAAGCTCTAGGTGCCAGCAACTTTAGTGTCTGGTGAAGGCTGTTCTCTGCTTCCAAGTGGTGCCTTGTTGAATGCTCTGGAGGGGACAAACACCGTGTCCTCACGTGGTAGAAGAGACAATACAAGCAATTTCATCCACTAATCCCATTTATGAGGTCTCCGCCCTCATGACTTAATCACCTTGTAAAGGCTTCACCTCTTAATAGTATTGCATTGATTATTAAGTTTTAACATATGAATTTTAGGGGACATTGAGACCATAGCCACAAGGAAAGCTTTATTTATGTTTTAAATTAGTTTATTAAGATGGTTTCCTAGAAACCATCTTAAGGGATATAAACATGCTTCAGGTTTTTGATAATTTGTGAATTGATATGCCAAAGATGTACTTGATTGACACTTGTTAACTAAGGATGAATTTAAACTCAGTAATAAAGCCTTTGTGTTTCCATTGCCCAAGAACAAGAAACTATTGGAGGTAATTCATTGTACATTCATGTTGGCTGTTTGGTGACATCCTTGTTAGGAATGGAGTGAGTCATGCTGCCCATATGCAGTGTGTCAGAGGCTCAGGGTCTTAGGGACAATATCCAGGCTCTAGGTCACCTTTGACTTTACCTGCCTTATCTGACTTGCTCATAGCAGGCTGGGGTAAGTCCATGTTGCCACAACTCTAGGAGGGATCTCTGAAGTGTCAAATAATGCCTTTTCTTCTCATGGTTCAAGTGCAGATGGCCACAGAGGACAAGGTAGTTAAGGACTTACTCCCTGCGTTCATGCAATCTTGGGATTAATTATTTTATATTCATTTGCCGGGAAGGGAAAGGGAAAAAAGGGGAAGGGGCTCTGATGGCAGTTTCCTCTTCCCAGACCCCCTGCTGGTGGTGCCTCAGGAATTTCCTTTCTTTGTGGGTATAATGTCCTTTCTTTCCTTCCTTTCTCAGTGTTTACTATTTGTGGGAGCACATACTAAGTTCTCAGCACTTTACACACATGATCTCATTTAACTCAATCCATTTAACTGAACCACCAAGAGGCTAAGTGGCTTACAATACCAGTAAGGATGTTCTCTGATCTTTGCATTTTCACTTGTGCAGACCTGTGAGAAGGTTTAACTGGTGAAACATCTGTCAAGTGAAGGCTGGCGCACTTTCTATGTGGCAGCAAGAAGGCAGAAATATATGCATCTAAGCATACATTTATATCAAAATAATTTATTTGGATCCATGTAACTATAGCATTGATTATTGTTTTCTAAATTTGATTAGGAGTCGACTGAACATAATATTCATTTATTTTACTTTTAAATAAAGTAAAATAAATACTTTAAAACAAGTTCTCAGAGTAAGGGTTTTTTTCTGTTATATTTTTATACTCACATTTAAAAAAGAAATATATACCCAATCTTGTTCAAAAAGAATTTAAGATAGCTCATATCTGGCTTAATCTAAAATTAATACTTTAAAAATGGAATTTTAAAATGATAATTTTAGTACTTTGGAGACTTAAATTGGGAAAATCAAGAAGCTGGCTGTTGACTCACACTATTGTTTTCACATCCGCAGAAGATAATGTGCCATTTTTTCATTTCAATTCAGGTAACACTTCCTGGTCACCTACTAAGTGCTAGGAACTGTGTGTGGCCAGTAAGACCTCCATGTGTTACACAGCAGCTGACAGCAGATCAGCAGACTTTTGCTACTGGGATGGACACAGGGCACTCTAACTTTGCAAAGCAGCCTTCAGGGCCTCTTTTCAGGTGCCCAGAGATTGCTACAGTATATGGGAAACTTTCGTATGTTCCAGGGCTGGTGTGAGGCCCATTTTTATTGGCAATGATCCTCCTGGCATATGCTGCATTTTCCTATGTTGGTAAGAAATTTAATTTTAGTCCCCAGAGGTATTATTAAGGAAAATATTACAAGCCAATTTTCAAGTTAAGGCTGAACAAATGACCAGCTATAACTGGTTCAGGACCCCAAAATAATGTCACTGTTTCTTTAAGCATTGTCATTCATCTGAAATCCATGGAGGTCACAAGTAAAAAGAGTTAGGCTCATATTCTAAAAGTCTTCAGCTCTCTAGTTAATAGAAAGAGCCAAATAATGAAATAAGTGAAACATACTGATTTTAAAAATCAGTGTCAAAATGTGTTGTTTTAATTACATCATTGTTTCCAGACTATGGTTTAAAGAATTTTAAAATTAGCTTAGTTATTCTTTTTTTTTTTAAGTAATATGAATAAAGTTTCTCTTCTCTTGTGCCTGCCTTCGAGATGGACTGACTCTTGCAAAATGCAGCATACATTCCTAGAGAACTTAGTGCTTGAATTGTGTTCAGATTCATCCTCTCATTTGAACTCTGTGATAGCCTTGTGATGGAGACAGAACTAGATTCCTACCCAGATTTTACAGATGAAATAGTAGAGGCTGAACAACTTGCCTACTACCTTGCCTAAAGTAGCAGAGCCATGTGACCCTAGTTCAGGCATATTGCATGGAGCACACTGTCTTTCTAAATATTTGCAAAATTGGACATTTGAATAAAAGAACTTTACCAAAACTCTGCTTGCTATTTGGCTGTTGCAAATGTTAATTGTTGGATTTGCTGGAACTACCTGAGTATCTTGAAAAATACATGCATTCTGATAATGGATCCAATACATCAACTAAGTATTTTTAGGCCCCTTGTGTTTTTACATTTGTTACATCTTTGTAATGTATTGATCAAACTAATGAGTCAGACTATTTGGAATGAGCAGCTTGGTATTATTTAATGCTGCATTTGTTATATTTTATTGATCACTTGCCTGATTGATTAACTTATACTATACTTGGTTTTAAGAAGACTTTGCTGGAGCTACTGAACAATTCTTTCATTCACTTTTCTTATGAAATAACCCTGGAACAAGGTACTGTTTAGAGTCCTTGGGTCTTGTTGCTAATTTGTGGGTAGAAAATGCAAGATATATTCCAATACATGGATATAGTCCATTTACAAGTGGCCAGAGGGCCTCTGTTCAGATCTGACCACCTTTCAGACAATGCGCTTCACCTCTCAACTCTGCAGGAAGCCTTTAGTAGGTCCCATATAGAAATGAGATCTACTTTGTCATAACCATCAAGCCTCAGACCTTAAGGCATCCTAGTAGTCACTTAGCAATGAAGAGACAAGGACAGATTGAAACATTTCAGAGGTAGAAATTGGCTTGTTCAGTTTAGAAGTGACATGGAAATTTCTAGTTTAATGATGCTAGCAACTGGGATAGAGAACAACAGAGGGGCAGGGGCTGAAGGAAGGGGCTGGATTGAGTTTTAAATTTTGTATCCTTCTCCTGAGGAGGTCATAACTTGGTTTGGGAATGCGGAGTTCACAAGGGTGCGAAAAGATAAGTAAACAAGTAACTAAACTGCAGTATGATAAGGCCAGAGATGGCTACAGAGCATGCTGGGAGAACAATTTGTGGAGGTACGGGAGTCAGAGAAAGCCTCCTATTGGGCATGACACTTGGGCTAAATTGCAGAAGAATTAATTAGGGAGAGTAGCACAGGGCATTCAATGAGGTAAAGGCAGTCTATACAGAGGCTCCAATGGTACAACAAGAGCCAGTAGACCAGGCAAGTTCAGTGAGCTGGAGTGTTTAGGATGGTTGAAAGATAAGAAGCAGCAGCTCAGTCGTGAAGATCCTGGTAATAGCAGCCAGCACTTGTAAGCATTTACTGCAAGTCAGGTATCGCAGAATAGGTCAGTATATGTTTAGAAGGTAGAATTGTCAGTATGTGGTGACCAGTTGGACATGGAGTAGAAGAGAGAAGTACAAGTCCAAGGAGACTCCTGGGTTTCTACATTGACCAAGAGAGAGAGTTTGAACGAGGAGCCTATTTATGAAGGAGAAGGTTGATGAGCTCCATTTGGGACCTGTACAATTCAAGGTCCCTTTAGTCATCCATAGTATTTGGATGTATGGACTCTGAGACCAGACTTCCCTGGTTTGAATACTAGCTCAGCCACTTAGGAGATTTATGACCATGGGTAAGTTACTTAATCCCTCTGTTCCTCAGTTCAGTTTCCTCATTGATAAAATGGAAGTAATGGTACTTAATTTTATAGAGTAGTGGTGATCTTTAAATTTTACATAAAATTACATACATTAATTATATATATAATTTTATAATACGTATAATTATATAAATATACAATTTTATATAAAATCATATATGATTATATAATTTAGGTTCTAGCTCATAACAAGAACTTAACGATAACTTATTCATTGTTATTGTTATCATCATTACCACATAGTTCTGAGGCGCAAGAGAGGGACCTGGGTTGACGCCACCCAGGTAGAGTATGATGTATGATTATTATGTATATGTTGGGTGGTATTTGGCTATAAGAAACAGAAAATCCAATCAAGGCTTTTATCATGGGTTCTTTTATTGTTTGGAGATAAATGGCTTCCACATTCTTTCAGCAGCTCAGTGACATCAGTTCCCTTTACCAGTAGCTCTGTGATTCACTCAGCCTTTCTCTTCTATTCCATAAACTGGCCGTGCTAGTTCCTCCTGTTCATAAAATGGCCACACTAGCTCAAAGCATGTCACCCTCCCCAACAGTGTTCTAAATAGGAGAGAATGAGGATATGGGGGAAAACACTCTCCTCAGAGGCCACTGCCCTTTTGTCAGAGAAAAAAATCCCAGAAGCCTCCTGGCTGATGTTCCTGTACATCTCATCAGCCAAAAGCAGGTCACCTGGTCACCTGACGCTCAATAGAATAGCTATAATTGGTTTAGACCATTTGTGATTCAATCTTTGGGGTTGAACACTGTAAGCCATAAACAAATAGGGTCTTTTAGCAAGAGAGGAGGAGGAAATGACTATTGGGCCAGTAATTAAGAAAGTCCATCACTCTAGGGAGGGAGGACATTTAGAGAAGAGAACAAGAGGAGAGCCCAGGATTCCATGACATTCATAGGTCTTATAGGGAACAGGGCCAGGGAAGAGATTTCAAATGCCAAGGAAATAGGAAGAAAAGAAATCTAGAGAAGTACTACAAGGCGGGGAGCTGGGGAGAGGCACGTCTACGGGGATACATCTGGCAGAGCTTTGGGCAGAATGAAGCTATAAAAAGCTGTCAGAGTTGGCAGTGAGGCGGTCAGAATGACCATTGCCAGAGCACATTCAGGGAAGTCAAGGGTTAAGAAGAGAATGGTGATCTCTATCATATGCAGTCAGTAGGGGTGCAAATTCATCCAAAATTTGTATTGGTTTGGCACTGCGTGCCAAAATTTAAAATGTTCATATCCTTTAACTCTGAAATTTCACTTCTAGGAATTAATTCAACTGGCAAACTTAGACGTGTGGAGGCTGATGAAGTACAAGGATGTTTGTTGAAGCCTTGTTTATTATAGCAAAACAAAGAGGGGTGATTGATCTGAAAGCCCTTCATATAGGATTAATTATAATAAATGATAGTACATGTTGGCAATGGAATACAAGGCACAGTGGAAAAGAGCTGAAGTTCTGGAGTCCCACAGTCAGGGTTTATATTCTGGCTCTGCCATTTACCAGCTGTATGACCTCGGCTCTCTGGGAATATTTCAAGGACTCAGTTTCTTTAGCTGTAAAACGGGATGATTATAGTATTAACTGGTAGAGCTATGGTGAGGATTAAGGATGCTGATATAAGTGAAATACATTGAATATTTCTGACACGGATTATTATGCAGTAATCTAAAAAGATTCGGCAGATTTTATATATATGGAAATAGAGAGTTGTTTATAAGATGTTATAAGAAAGAAATGAGGTTACGGAATATCAATGATATAATGATTCAACAGTTGGTTTTATGTAGGAGGGAAAATCCTGGGCATAATTCACTTTCTACTTTGTAACTATTTGTATTTTTTATCTTTAAAACAAAAGCATTTAATACCTTATTCACTAAGCCACAGGAGGGAAGCTACCTTTTTTGTTTTGTTCACTGCAATATATCATAATATCTGGCATATCACAAGCAGATGATAAATATGTGTGTTGAATGAATGTAGAAAAAATAATAAGTTGTGTTTAAAAGGAAATTCCATAAGCCAAGAGTTCAAAGATGCAGCAGTTCTTCACCAACACGTCCCAGGGTGTAGACCTCAGGGACAAGTCCTCAAAAATGAAGCAGAATTCAGGGATGAGGGTTGCATATTGCTCTTCGGTGTGGATGCCTCAGCTTCCTGAAACATGGAAAAGAGGGGAAACAAGCCCAAAAGTACTGGGATCCAGTCCCTGGTTCTGTTCAGCACTTCCCAAACAGGCTGAATCTGAGAGCTGAATCATGTTTTAGAAGTGCAGGGCATTTTGGTGCCATTGAGTCATTATTACATCAGAAAACCCAAGGCCCTAAAAAAATGAGTTCTTAAGTTCTCACAGAACCTGAGATGCGCCACTCTGCCCTGTGTTTTCCAATTCCTGCTCTAGTGCTGGCTCCTTCCTCAAAGGACTGAACATTGTGGCCATTTCTGATATAAATGAAGTTGTTTTGAGGGGCCGTTCATTCATTTGACTCCTAAGAAACTCAGTTCTCTTAAGCACAATTCAGTGGCTTGCGTCTCTAAAGTTCACTGATCACCCATCGCTCTTGCTCTTTATTTGTAAAGAACAAAGGGACTAGGGATGTAATTAACTCACCCACATTTCCCATTGTCTGTAAGTCTTTTGTGCAAGCATTGATTGTTGTTTTTATTGCTGAAAGCAGAATTGTTCTCCTAGCAACACACATCCAGAAAGAGAGCCCAGTGAGGAACTCAGCAGGTGATGCTGTTGAAGTTTGACCTTACAGTTTGAAAGAATAAAAGAAAAAGCCAAAAAAAAAAAAAAGAAAAGAAACCAAAAAACACTAATTGAGCAGAGGTTATTATAAATTGATTACTATTCTATACTATTAAATGCTTTGGGAGAAAAGGCATTTGGTTATTTTTAAGTGCATTTAGGAATTCAGAATATCAGCCAGCTGAGCTCCCAAGTACAGGTCCTCAGGGAATTCAATTTAATGAATATTTAAGAACAACCTGTTGTTAACTTATTACAATTAACACAGGTAAATGGAGGATTCAAATGTGCTGCTGGCAAACGGTCTGTTCTCACTTTTATATCTTAATCATTACTTACTCATACACTGATGTTTACTCTAAGGTGGTTTTGCTGGGAAGGAAGAATATGCTTAGCAAAGTAAGATGGTGTGGCAGAAGGGAGCTTGAGATTTGGGATCAAATATGGCTGGATGGAATATTGGCGCTGTTCATTAGCACAGGTGTGTGATCCTCAGGAAATTGCTGAAATCCCCTGAACCTCAGTTTCCTCCTCTGTAAAATGGGGATTATAACACCTATTTCAGAAGCTTCTTCAGCTGATTCAACCAAATCCTGTTAAAAGGCCTGCTGCTTAGCTCAATAAATTTTAGCTTCTTTCCCTCAAAGTTAAGCTTTTCTCCTCTGTTCATCTAAAAAAATCAAGCTATGAATTACTGATACCTTTTCATAGGAAAGAGAAGACAGTGTTTTGGGTTCTTTACCCACATTTTACACATACATTTGACTTTATCCAAAGAATACTTTGAGTTGTTGCAACCATCGGCACGCTGAGAAAACAAAGGTGAGGAGGAAAAGTAGGCTCATGCAGATTCAACTGGAAAACCAGATGCCACAGAAGCTTCAGGAGTATCTAAATTTGTTCCTCCCTCTTTTCCTTCTTAACTCCTTAAGATTTGTGGGCAGTATCATGTAGGATGACGACAGCCAAAGGGAACCATCCAAGGCTCTGGGGTGGAGGGAGCTCTGCTTGTTTAAGGAACTGGAGCTCAGTGGGTGAGACAAACAGTGGCAGGAGATGTCTGAGAAGTTGGCAGGGACTGGATTAGGTGGGGAATTGCAGGTTGGCATTATAAAGTCTGTATTTTAAGTGCAATGAAAAGCCACTGGAAGTCTTTAAGCAGGAAAGTGATATGATTTGATTTATTATTTTAGATGTGCACTCTGGCTTCTGTGGGAAGATTGGATTGTAGGGGCTAAGTATGGGAGCAGAGAGATAAGTTAGAAGGTTGTTGCAGTGGTTTATTGCGTTTGGGTGCTTTAGAGTGCTGGAGAGAAATATTGTGAAGGTAAAACAGACAGTCAAAGGTGAGGCTTAAATGAAATAACACAAATGAAGTGCCAAGTGTGTAGTAGACATTTAACAAACACAAGTTCCCTCTCTCCTTGGTGCTACAATTATATTAACAAAGTGATGCTTTTCTCTGAAATTGGTTATAGGGAGATGGTAAATTAATAACCACATTTTCTCAGCTGTGGATTTGCTCTTTGGAGGTGGGCTGACTGGGAGATGGAGGTCAGCTTTTGCAGATCACAGCCTGCCAACTGAAAACACATGTGAAAGGAGGAAGAAATAATACAGAGAAGCAGGAAGCAGGAAAGGAGGGAAGAGTGATGTGAAAAAAAGACTGGAAGGAACAATTCAGGACCTTATTCCTCTCACAGGGTCCATGACAGGGGTGTGGCTGGCTTCTTCAGTACCTCACTCCTCAAACCCCCAGGGGGAGCATGCAGATAGGTAGGTGCAGAGGTTGTGGGGAGCATTTTTGGGCTCCAACCCCACAGCAGCATGTTGGGGTGAGTGCTTCCAACTCTCAAAGCCCCAGTGGGCATGTGTTACGGTGCGTTCTTTCAGCTTTGCCGTCTGCAGGTGGCTTGTGTTAATCAGTTCAATTAGACCCTCTGCCTTATCGCAAGAGCAGAGGGCTTTCTGTATCCTGAGTTCTTGCCCAGTGTACCAGAAAAACTGGATTGCAGGTGGCTTTGTAGGATGCGTGCAAGGTTTTGTTGAGAGGTGGGGGTGGCTTTCAGCAAAATGGATGGGTAGCCAGAAGGGGGATGGAGTGGGAAGGTGGTCTTCCCCTGGAATCGGGCTGCCCAGGGCCAGACTCTCCTTTGACTGCCTCTGGCTGAACTCCCGTCGGTGTCTGTATTGTTGTTCCACCGTTGCTGCTCTGCTGGTGTCTGCTGGTGTGTTCCTCTGCTCCTCTTGATGTCCAGCTGCTTGTGTGTGTGCCTGCTAAGGTCTCTTGAGTTTATATGGGCACAGGATGGGGAGGCATGACGGGCCAGAGTGATCTCGGAAAATGCAACATTTGAGCACAAAAACAAGAGTGCCTGCTCTCGCTTAGGTCCATGGGCAGAGGCCTGAGGGTGGAGCCCTTGCCCAGGACCCCACCCTTCTCTACCCAGCACTTCCCTGCCCTTCTCTTGTATCACTGAGAAATGTGAGGACATTGCTGTGTGTAGAAGGTGCTGGCATAACAGCTGGATTTGTGTCCTTCGAAGTGACAATATAGGTATATCAGGGCAGTCTGCTGTGATTAGAACTGAAAAGAATCTGGAGGCCACATCATCTACATTCCTCATTTTAGGAAACAGCTCTAGTGAGAAAAAGTGACTTGTACAAAGCCATGCAGATAATGGCAGAGGCAAGGCTGGTAGCAAAATAGAATAGGAAGAGATAGTGTTAAAGTAAGGGGGTGCAGCCATTTATTCAGCAAATATGTATCAAGCTCCTGTTCCATGTTAGACCCAAGTCTAGGCACTGGAAACACAGAGTTAAGTAAAACAGACAAGACTCCTGCCCCTATGGAGCTTACATTCTCATTCCTCCTCTTACAGCCACTCTGCCACCGCAGTCCACCTAGTTTGCCTTCATGAATTGGTTTCCTCTTCTCTAAAAAAGTAGTAGTAATATCTCTTTAATTTCAATTAATTCATTTATTCATTCTGCAAATATTGACCAAGTATATATGATGTGCCAGGCACAGTGCTAGGAGCTGCTGACTGAAAAGGAAGCAAGATAGAACCAGCTCCTCCTTTCAGATATAAGGAACTAGAGGCAAGATGGTTATCATCTTAAATGCCATCAAAATCCCCTGAAGCCCTTAGGAGGTAACTGCTGTCCTGGCCCCATGCCCAGAGCTGTCAATTCCACTGCTCTGTGGTGGGGCTAGGCATCACTATTTTCATAAAACTTCCAGGTGGTTCTTATGGGGGTGGGGCAAAGAAGTGCTGGAGAGGCAAAGATAAAGGGTCATGCAGGTTGTGGCTCAGCGGGTAGAGAGTGTAGCCTATTGGGCCAGGGCTCTTGGGACTGGGAAATTCTTCCCAGAGGAAGTGACTCATCAGGTGAAACCATGAGTAGGACTAGTCCAGGAACAAGAAGTGGAAGCAGCGTCTGGGAAGGCCAGAGCCCCCAGAGGTTGCTCTGAGGGTAGAAGGGTAACAGATGTGGACCATGGTCCATGGCTGGAGACGAGAACTATGCCATTGTTCCTTTGCCTCTTTCTCTCCTTTTGTTCTTCCCAGCCCTACTTCCTTCCTGTTATGCTCTTTCTCCTACAATACACCATGCTGAAAGCACAACAGCTGATTCTCCAGCTTCTAATAATTATCTGAAAGAGCTTCCTCCTGTCATCCATCTCCTGTCCACTGCTCCTCTGCAAGGCAGGAGTGAGGCTCCTGCTCCCTTCCCACAGCTCCCAGCTCAATTGCCTCCCTGCAGCAGAGGGAAGTGCTCTCTTCGCTGCATGATTTTATCAGTGTATTCCCCAAACCCTCCACCTGCAGGTGCACAAAGACAAAATGCATTATTTTCAGATATTTGTTTTGCAAGTAAGTACTCAGTACCCATCAGCTAATAACCACATTGGGTGTGTTTGACAAATAGTCATTGAGTGTTATCATAAATCTATATCTTGAAGAGAGATTCTTATTGTTAAAAATATAATTAGATCAAAGTTTGGTATTTCTCCAGGGTGTAAGAAGTTCATGGATGTATACCATAATCAGTAAGATGTACGTCTGTGCATGGCGTCTGCCATTGTGACTCTAAAACAAGAGAGAAATCTGACATGCTTTTATGTCCTAAAGAAGGAAGACATTCAGTGACCTGTTTAAGCCTCTTCTAAAATAACCCTCAGCAGAGCCTGAGCTCATTCTCAAGGCAAGGGGGTGGGGGAAATGGGGTGCACAAACAGTTTTGATCCTGTGCTGATGTCTGTTGACTTAAGCAGAGAGTACAGCAAGCTTCAGAGTTAAGGAAAGGCTGACACAGAGGTTGAGAAAGAAAAATCAGTCAGTTTGCTGGAAATGTCATTGTCTTAAGCAAGGGTGGGGGGAAGTTGGAGAGTCCTTCTCTTCTATGTATAATCTTCTAAATGTAAACATTTTAAAAGAGATTATATTATTTCTCCTGCCTGTGTGGTTACCCCATCTTGTCTCCTCCTCTGTCCCCATTTTTCCCAGTTTTGGCTATTTGACATATAAGTGAGACTAGAAACAAAGGTTGTTGTTTCTCATCCAGGCAGCCATTTGTCCACACTTGCCAGCAAACTGAATTTGCCAAGAACTCTCACTCTGTGGTCTCTGGGAGAGGCAAGATGATAAGCTTGTGCCTCTGATAAAGCCTGCAGCCTGGGATGATCTGGGCCGGGTGGGGAGGCTGAATCCATGGGAAATTGCATCCCTTGAGGAGACTCCTCTGGACTCCTCTCTGCCTAGAGGCATTGATGTTGTAAGAAATGAAGGAATGGGGTCAAAGGTGGGTAGCATCCACAACTCATATTTACAGAGCCAGAGCTGCAAACAAAATCTGGCCACGAACAGTTTTCTTCTCCAGTTGACCTCACTAGATGCCTCTTCCAAAATTCCAAGCCATCTGGGGGCAAACAGGGTCTTTCTGAAAATTGGTGATGTTATGGAATGGTCACTAGGTTTGGATCCAAACTGCCTAGTGTGAGTTTACTATAAGCTTCAAGAATCTGATTAAGTTCCAACATTTCTCTGAGCCTCAGTTTCTTCTGTGAGATGGAAAACACTGTCTCTTCTCAGGGCTGTTAGGGACTTTAAATGAGCTGACTTAGTTAATACAAATAAACTGCCAGCACAGTGACTGGCACACAGAAGGACCTCAGCAAACTGAGTTTTCGCTCCTTTTTCCTTTGCTAAATGAAACCAAACAATTGCAAGCCCCATTAGTGTATAAGAGACATTGATTTGTTCATCTCTGAAGGTGTACGCACAATATAAAAAGGCTTCCTGAACTACTCAGCAGAGCAGGATAGAGAGATGTATGTTTTGCTGAGCTGATCATAAATCTGAATGAAGTAATTATGTAAAGTATTCAAGAGCAATTCAGTAAGAAGATGCCTCATCTGCCTTGATGGGCTTTTCAATTACTCATTTTTAGTACTGCGTTATACTGTTCTCTAGCAATAATTATTAAACATTTCAACTGTACTGCTATATAAAACTTAAAAGGCTGATTTATTTCCTAGACATTAGACTACATAGAATAAAATTCCCCAATTACATGGTTCTATTTTTTTTTAACCTGTTTATCAGTGATTTTCTAGTATTGAGTCCAAACTGACACCAGATTCTCATGTGAAACAATAAGGGAAAAATGTAATAGGTCCAAGGGTTGTGATTAGTTTTGGGGTCATGGAGGGTATGAGTACAGACCCCTACTTGTTAGTCCCAATTTCTGAATCTGTAAAATGGGGAAAATTCCCACTTCACATGATTATTTGAAATAATGGATGCAAAGTGTTAGCAAGGACCTAGAGTCTGCACCACGTTTGGTGGCTCACATCTGTAATCTCAGCTCTTTGGGAAGCTGAGACAGGAGGACTGCTTGAACCCAGGAGTTTGAGACCCACTTGGGCAACATAGTGATATCTCATCTCTACAAAATATAAAAAATAAAAAAAATACCTAAGCATGGTGGCATGTGCCTGTGGTCCCAGCTACTCAAAAGGATCGCTTGAGTCCAGGAGTTCAAGGTTGTAGTGAGCTATGATCTTGCCGCTTCACTCCAGCCTGGGCATAGAGTGAAACCCTGTCTCAAAAACAAATACAAATAAAACATTTTAAAATAATATAGGGTATGTACTTATTAAACACTAGATATTCTGAGATTCCCTGGCTTTTACATACAGCCAATGAGAATCTGCCCACTTATTCAGTGTATATGCATCAGTCACCTACTAAGCTATAGGCACTCAAGATGCCATCAAGGTCCATTCTCTGATTATCACTTCAATAACTCAAAGTTATGGTCATCAGGCATCTTGCAGCTCCAGGTCCCCTTCTGGGCTCTGTACACAGGACGTCTTTAATCATCAATGCATAGCCACATAAGGATGTGGCCTTGCAGAGAGTTGGGTGACTTTACTCAAGGTCATTCAGTAGCTGAGGCAGAAATCAGTCTTGGGTCTGCTGGCTCCAAAGTCCACATGTTCTCTCCCCCTACCTCATACTAGCACTCAGGATTCCAGGAAACACATTTCACCTGGTTTGAAGGATAATTCTTCCCTCTCTTCCTGGTTTTTCTAGAGAAGATGGCTCTTTTCTTATTGAAGATAACCCACCCCTGATAAATTACCACTTCCCCAAAGTCTATCTCTACTTTTCTCTGCATCTTCCAATTCTCACATGGAAGATGAAGCTTTCTATTTTAACTGAGGACTATACTGTGATTCAGGCAGTGACCCCTGTATGTGTGTGTGCCCAGCTCTACTGGAGCCTGTCCATTGTACTTCAGGCTCCCAAGCCAAACTGGATTTAAGTGCAGGCCAGCTGGGCTGGTGCCCTGGATACCAGTCTGTAAAGAGCACCAAAATGCTGCTGGACATGTAATGCAGTGAAGAAAATGGTTTTTACCAGAATTGTTGAGAGCAAGTGGCACATGAGAGTGATAATAACAATATTTATCACTGCACAGTGATTATAATACACACAGTGATAGTTTTGTTGAAAAACTTTCTCCTTAGTTCAGCTAAAACTGGGCTCTTGTCACATGACCAGGAAAGATTAGGCTCGTGGACACATAAAAGGGTGAGGAAAACAGAATTTATTGGGGGAAAAGGAAAAAGTAAAAATAACTCTCAGCAAAGTGAGAGAGAGTCCTGCTAGTGGGTTTCCTGCCTCACACATTGAATCCCAGGTCAACACACAGGAACAGAAGCGGCCAGGCTCCTCCCCACTGAACTTCCTGAGGCTCCACCCCATCCTCCCAGTGTTCAGGTGGGCATTATTTCAGAAAGAATCAGTCAGGAAAGGGTGGCTTCATTTAGGACAAGTAGTCTGGTTTTTGCTGTTTTAGGCTTAAAGATGGGGTTCTGCCAAGAACCCGTGTCTTCTGTCACTAGCTTCTCTAACAACTTTGTATATGAATTTATATTAACCCTTCTGGCGCATTGAAGTAGCAGCTATTATCAGTCCCCATTTTACAGGTAAGGAGAATCAGTTCAGAAAAATTAAGGAACTTGCCAGAGTCACACCAGTAATAAATAGGCTGTTGGACTCTCCCAGGCCTTTGTATTGCCTCCTGGTAGGGGGAAAACCCCCAAGAGCCCTTAAGAGACAAGAGCTGATATCTCAGTGACCTTCCAAGCCTCTTAGTTGCTGGTGAGATATGCAGGTTTAGGGCAGCAATTGAACTGCTCAGGGTAATAAAGAGTGAGCAGTGCCGAGCCGGCAGTCTGCCTGGCCTCCTTCTCCCACGTAGCACTCAGCCTCTCCTCCAAATGAATGTTGGGCAAATATTTAGAGAATATCATTTTGAAAGCAGGCCAGGTTATTAGCCTTCCCCGAGTGCCTACGTGTCTTGGCCCAGCCTTGCTCCCAAGCCTGGCCCGCTGTGTTGCTACGGATATGTGGAACAAACCACATAGCAAGGAGGATTAATCTGCGTGTCGGGGAGAAATGCAATCTGGTGGTTCTCGGGACTAAACCTCTGTGGACCGGATGCCACACGGCCAGTGCGGGAGGGGCCGCCAATGGTGCTCATGGCCATATCACCTCCCCCACAATCCCACGTGCTTCTTAAGTCTGGGAAGCACAGGGTACACTCCTGGGAAGAGAAAATAAAGCCGGTGAGATTTTTAAAAGATGAGTAAATTGAAGGTAAGCACCCGTTTGAAGAGATGCTAGTGCAAAAGGGATGTTAGTCCAGAGAAATGCAAATCAAAACGACCACGAGGCACCACCTGACAGTAGTCAGAATGGCTATTGTTAAAAAGACAATAACAAATGCTGGTGAGGCTGCGAAGGAAAGGGAACTCTTAGACACTGTTGGTGGGAATGTAAGTTAGTTTAGCCACTGTGGAAAGCAGTTTGGAGATTTCTCCAAGAACTAAAAACAGAACTACCATTTGATCCAGCAATCCCATTACTGGGCATATATGCAAAGAAAAATAAATTGTTCTGCAAAGAAGACATAAGCACTCATGTTCATTACAGTATCATTCACAATAGCAAAGACATGGAATCAACCTAGGTGTCTGTCACTGGTGAATTGGATAAGGAAAATATGGTACATATATACCATGGAATACTACATAGCTATAAAAAAAGAATAAAATCTGTCCTTTGCAGCAATATGGAAACAGCTGGAGGCCATCATCTGAAGCAAATTAACTCAGGAAAGAAAATCAATACCACATGTTCTCACTTGTAAGTGGGAGCAAAACATTGGATTCAAATGGACATAAAGATGGGAACAATAGACACTACAGACTACAGGAGAGGGGAGAGGTTGACGCGGAAAGATCTGAAAAACTACCTTTTGTGTAGTTTTTCCCATCACTACCTGGGTGATGGGGTCATTTGTAACAAACCCGCCCATGTACGCCCTGAAGTTGAAATTATATTTTTTCAAAAAAAAGATGCAGTAACTTTTGTGGCAGTTGGGCTGGAAAGTGGGAGTATTTGTAGGGAAAAGGGACAGGATTTAAGCCTAAATATTTACAGCTTAAGGGAGAGGCCACTGACAAAAAGTATATGGAATAACACAGCCAATGCAGCCATTCAAATTATGTTTCTGATGAGTTCAGAAAAACCTGGGAAAATAATGAGTCTCCTAGGACAAATGGAAAAAAACCAAGACACAACATTATACAAACAAAATGAGCACAGCTATTCACAAGTTTTAAAGAATAAATGGAGAAAAGGCTAGAAGGACACAAACCAAACTGGAGGATTTTTTTTTCCTTCACTTTTCTGTCCTGGTTAACTTTTCTATAATAAACTTATTTTTAAAGCAATAGGAGCAAAATCTTCATTTAAGTTTTTAAAATCTGTATTGAAAGCTCTTTCATAAAAGACCAAAGCAGCTGTCCTGCTTTCCATGGCTTTTAGACTGAAAAAATACACATAGGAAATTAGTAAGAGGTGACTTAATGACTCGGATTATTTTCTTTGGATTCTCTCTCAGATTTTACTGAGGTAGTTAGCCCTTCCTGGGCAGATTCAGCAGTAATAAACTGCATTAATTTCACTTCCAGAAAAATGATATCAAATTTAGCTATGTGGGATGATCATAATAGCACCAAATTATAAACAACATGTTCAGCATGCTGAGGTTTGTTAGGTAAAATGTAAACTAAATATAAGATGATCTATTCTGCCATTAAAAATTTTATTGGGAAAAGAAATATGGTCATGATATGTTGTGAAATGAAAAGATGGGTTATAACATAGGAAATATACTTTAATCCTGTCTTAGAATTGCATTTATGTATGTGTATGTATGTATAATCTGAAATGATATATACCAAAATATTAATAATCTCGGGGTGGTGGAATGATCAGGAATGTTTGTTTCATATTTTTTGCTCCCCTATGTTTTCTGGTTTTCTATGATGAACAAATACCTGTATGGAGTAACTATAAGAAGCTTCTTTCTGCTTCCCCTCTTAAGGATGTCCTCCTCCCAAGTTAGCCAGCCTGTGGTGTTGATGCTTCCCTCTGGGGATGTGGGCCACAATCGGTTAGGAGGGGTGTACAACATAAAAGGGGAGCCACAACATACGGAAGGCCTGTTACAGATGCTGGATGCTTCGTCATGGATATTGTCATCCTCATTTTGCAGATGGGAAAACAGATGCAGAGAGGTCAAGTAGCTTGGCATGGTCAAAGTCATCTAACTAAAAAAGTGGCAGAGCCATGATTTAGTCCAAATCTACCTCACTCAAACAGTGATCTACTTTTTAGTCTACCACGCTACTTCCCATGATACCTCTAGAGAAGAAGTATTTACAAGGTGGTGTGATGGCACATATCTTCTCTCATTCCCCACCTTGGTCCCTAACTGTCAGTGCCCCCTACACTCCCTGACTCAACAGTTCATATTTAGATATCCCAATGCCATCTTCTCCAGACCCAGCCCACCCAGTACCCACATACCCAGACCTGAAACTGCTGTTATCACATCACTAACCCTGATAGAATCCTTCATCATGGTGCCTCAGCATTGACCACTGAATCCCCTGAGTTGTTCCCTTAATCACATCTCACATCCCCCGCAGCATATGTGCCTTCTTACCTCAAGACAGTTTCTAAGATTAGCCTCTCCTGACCACTCTGTTCCAAACCCATGTTCACGGGACCAGTTTCGTTCAATGGATGCTGTTCCAAGTTCCTGTTCTAATTATCTGACTTGTCCTTGATTCTTATGTGGGAACTGGAGCCCATACCTGACTACTAGGGGTGGACTACTAGAGCCCATACCTGACTACTAGAGGTCAGGACTGCTAGTCCTGACCTCTGTGTCTGGGGCTCTACTTCCTGAAGACAAATGTCCCAGGTGCTACTTATGTGGACTTTGGAAGAGTGTTCTCCTAGATGTCTCACTGCCATGGCCTACCCATGAGTTAGAACGCTTGTAGCTTCATCTGGGACCTTGATACTGTTCAGGTTTATCTCTTGAGGCTTGTGTCTGTTGGACCACAAAGTGTGAGGAGGTGACATATCGGGGGAGAGAATCCAGATTAGAGTTGAGGAGGGGAGTCAAGACTAGATTTAGGGAAGAAGGGTTGTGTGTTCAGATCTGAAAAAAGGCCATAAATAGGCTGAGGAAAGAGTAGGCACCCTCAGAATAAAGGTGGGTCATGATGTAGATTTCAAAATGGGTATGTCATGTGACTTAGGACTAAGACTGTGTTCAATGAAAAGTTTTAGAAGCCTAGAAAATTCATTCTATTAGCTTAAAATGCCCCTAACATTTGAAAAGGCATATTCATGACCAGATACTTAACCAGTTGCTTTAACTATAGGCTGGCAAGTAATGGAGAAATCAAACCTTGTCTACCTGTCTACACTTGGTAGACATCTGGGTTGTCTTATCTGGCTGGATGGGGACAAGGCACAGATTAAGATTTCTCCCTCTCTTGCAGGGAGTCAAACAGCTGCCTTACCAGCAAATCTCTCCCAAAGTGACTTTAAACTTAATCCAAAAAGTTTTATTTAAACCTATATATAAAATAGAAATGTAATCATTGGAATTTTGTAATTAGGTCCTTTAAAAATATTGAGCTCGGTGTGGTGGCATATACCTATCATCCAAGCTACTCAGGAGGCTGAAGTGAGAGGATCACTTGAGCCTAGGTGTTCACGGCCAGCCTGGGCAACATAGCAAGATCCCATTTGTAAAAAGAAAAAAAATTAAAACCTCTTCATCTAAACTAATAAATAAATCATCATTGCAGAAAATTTAGACAACACAAAAGTTATACAACGGAAATAAAAATCACCTGTAGTACTATTTACTGGACACAACCACTCCATTGTTTTAATTTTCTGTCTCAGGTATTCAGAAAAGAAACCACAGATTGAAATGAATGACTGTCATTTTGTTGGTGGCTAACATGGTTGGCTTCTGAGATCTACTCTAGATGGCAACAAGTGTGGAGACTTTTGGGATTGGGAGAAGGTATGAGCACAGGTTCTGATAGGCACAAGGCTTTTTAGAAGAAGCTGATATTTTCTGAGAAGCAAACATTGTTTGGAGGATTCTCTGGATCCAGGGAAATAACTCCTTCTGTTCAATGCTTAATTACCATCTGGCAACTGAGGTTGTGGATAAACAACCGTATTTACCTGAGGTAGCGTCTATGGATTGGAGAACACTCTTCTTTGTTTCAGTTCTTAGCCAAGGATCTTTGTCTTATGTCTCCTGGGATCTTAGTCAGAGTTCACTTGGAAAGAGCATGGACTTTGACTTCAGACAGCCCTTGGTCTGAATCCAGACAGATCTCTCTGAGCTTCAGTTCCTCATCTGTAAAATCTTTTATTCCTATCAAAGATCTAATGACATGACCATGCTAAGTACCCGACAGATAGTAAATGTTAACTAAATGTGAGTGCCTTTGGCTTTCCCAGCATGGTCACCCAGAACCTTTGGATTTCTCAGCATGGTCACCCAGAACCTTCCCAAGGATTTTAAAGACTTAGGATTAAAAATTCCTGCCAAAGTTCTCTTCGACCATGAGAAAACAGGGTCCTCACTGGACTCACAATCCTGCAAGTCCAAGAAAATCACATTGTTTGGAAATCTACCTGCACATCAACAAAGCTGCAGAAGGGAGTCTAAGACCCTTTAAGAAAATATGAAGTAAACATTATTTACCAAGTACTTTTGTGTATGTTGGAGTAGAGTGGGGTATTTTGTTTTGGGTTGGTCCAGTGTATGTGGTTTCATAGGACTAGGATTGGCTAGAGGGAAATTTCCTGCCTATCATAAAGGAGATGGCACTACTAGGAGGGGCTGTAGCATAGGGGAAATAGAATGGACATTACAGCCAAGTAGGTCCAACCTCAAGCCCAGCTCTGCCATTCTGGGACTTTGGACAGGTTGTTGAACCCATCTGCATCACAGTAGTTTCCTAAAGGGTGGGTTTAATCATGCTTATTTTTCAGTGTTCAAGGGAGTGGAAATAATATATGTAAAGTTCTTCATCAAGAGAAGGTGCTCAAAAATGCTAACTATTATTATTATCAAGGTTATTAATAGCCATCTAGGGAAACAAAGTCCAAATTCAGAAGGAAGTCTAGGGAATTATCTAATTAAAGGAGCTGAGACACATATTGTAGCCAAGTCATACAGCCAGGAACCTCACATCCAAAGGGAGGAGACAAGTACACTTAGTTCCTTTTTTAGTTTGTTTTTAGATAGTGTCTCTCTCCATCACCCAACCTGGAGTGCAGTGGCACAGTCACAGCTCACTGTAGCCTCAATTTCCTGAGCTTAAGTGATCCTTCTACCTCAGCATCCCAAGTAGCTGAGACCACAAGCATGCACCACTACAGCTGGCTAATTTTTAAATTTTTTGTAGAGATGGGGCCTTACTGTGTTGTCCAGGCTGATCTCAAACACCTAAGCTCAAGCAATCCTCCTGCCTTGCCCTACCAAAGTGCTGGGGTTACAGGCATGAGCCACTGTGCCCAGCCTATACTTCATTCTTATAGTACACACCTGTTATGTACCAGGTACCTTCCAAAGTGATGATGAAATAATGACTATTTTAAAAAGGCTTTGGAAATAGAAATTGACCAGGCTTTGGCAGGGGAAGACACATGAACAGTGTAGACAGTATAGGAAGCAAGGAGAGAGATGGCACAATGTGAGGCTAGAGGTAGGGAGGCAGGAATTAGCCCTGTGTGGGATTTCAGTCTTGATTCTGGAAGCAATGAAAAGCTGTTGGACTATTCTGAGGAAGGAGATACTATATTGTAATGTTTGTATTTTTAAAAGGCCACTGTGGCTTGCAGTTTAGAAAACAAGTTGGAGAAACATGAGAGAGTATAAAAAGACAGTTAAGATGGTTTTACATTAGTTCAGAGAAGAAATGCCGTAGCTTAGTCCAGAGTAATAGCAGGAATGGTGGTGGAAGTTCAGGAGATATTTGGAAGGTAAAATGAACAACATTTAAATATGGAAGATGAAGACAAGGAAGAGCCAAGGGTGACCTCCAGTGTTTCTGACTTGCACAATTGGAGTATGACCAGGTTAGATGGAAGTTGGTTAATGGTTAGGTTAGTTATTAACAGGGTAGATTTGAGGTGTTTCTGCTACATCTGAAGGTAATGCAAGTAAAAGAAAGTTGGAGATATATGCCTGGAACTCAGAGAAGCAGCCAACACTAGAAATATAAACATGTGAATCATCTATACAGAGGTAGTAATTAAAGCCATGAGTTGAAAGAGATCACCTACAGAGAAAGAATCAAGTCAGAACAGGGGAGCGTTTAGGACTGAGCCTTGAGCAATTTCAAATTTAAAGGCTGGTAGTGGAAGATGAGAAGCCAAAGAAAATCGAGAGAGAGTGAATGGGGGAAGTTGGGGGAGGGCACCAAGAAGGAGCTATGGCACAGAAGGCAAGGGAGGAGAGTATGGAGAAGGACTACACAGAATCCATTAGATTAAGCATTGCAGAAGCTTAGCTAGAGTTATTTTGGGAGTGCCGTGTGGCCTGAAAATACACAGAATTAGGTTGAGGCATAAGTGGGAGGTGAAGTGAAGACAGTAAGTATAGCTACCTTATTCAAGTAATTTGATTGTGATAAAGAGAAGAGAGATAAGGCCATAACTAGAGGGGGATGAAGGGGTAAGTTAGGTCTCAGTTTTTTAATGGGAGAGATTTGAATGTGCTTAAAAGGCAAATGGGAGCAACTCAGTTGGAGCAAAAGGTGAATCTGGAGAAGAGTCAGGAGATAGTTGTTAGATTTAGGAAGTAGGGATGGGACCTAGACAGTGAAAAAAATTAGTGAAAAAATAGTCTAATGGAGCAATGGAATGTAATAAAAAGCCCAGAAATAGACCCATACAAATATAGTCAGCTGATCTTTGACAAAGGAGCAAAGGCAATATAATAGAGCAAAGATAGTCTTTTCAACAAATGGTGCTGGAACAACTGTATATCCACATGTAGAAAAAAAAGAATCTAGACACAGACCTTATACTCTTCACAAAAATTAACTCAAAATGGATTATAAACCTAAGTGTAAAATGCAGAACAAAAAACTCCTAGAAGACAACACAGAAGAAAAGAGATGGCATTGGATGTGGCATTGATTTTTTTAATACAACACCAAAAGCATTATCTATGAGAAAAATAATTGATAATTTGGACTTCATTAAAATTTAAAACTTTTGCTCTATGAAAGACACCGTCAAGAAAATGAGAAGACAAGCCCCAGATTTGAAGAAGATATTTGCAAAAGACATATCTGATGAAGAATCACTATCCAAAATATGCAAAAACACTTAAAACTCAACATTAAGGGCTGGGCACAGTGGACCATGCCTGTAATCCCAGCACTTTGGGAGGCCAAGGCAGGTGGATCACTTGAGGTCAGGAGTTCGAGACCAGCCTGGCCAACACGGTGAAACCCCATCTCTACTAAAAATACAAAAATTAGCCAGGTGTAGTGGCACACACCTGTAACTCCAGCTACTTAGGAGTCTGAGGCAGGAGAATCACTTGAACCCAGGAGGTGGAGGTTGCAGTGAGCCAAGATTGTGCCACTGAACTAACTACAGCTTGGGCAATAGAGTGAGACTCCATCTGAAAAAAAAAAAAACAACAACAACAACAAAAAACCTCAACATTAAGAAAGTAAACAACCCAAATAAAAAATGGGTAAAAGACCCAAATAGAAACCTCACCAAAGAAAATATACAGATGGCAAGTAAACATGAAAATACATAGAGGAAACTTAAATGCATATTACTAAGGGAAAGAAGCCAATCTGGAAAAGCTGCATACTATATGATTGCAATTCTGTGACATTCAGGAAAAGGTAAAACTGTGGAGATACAAAAGATTAGTGGTTGCCAGGATGTTGATAGTGAGGGAGACTGTGTGTGTGTGTGTGTGTAGGGGTATAGGGACAAGAAATATATGGGATTGCTATACTTTCTACTCAATTTTGCTGTGAATCTAAAACTGCTCTAAAAAAATAAAATGTATTAGTTTTTTTAAAAAATGAAGTTGGATCCCTAATCTATCATATTAAAAAATAAACTCCAAATGGATTGAAGACCTAAATGTAAAAGGTAAAATTATAAAGCTAATGGAAGAAAATATTGGAGAATACCTATATGATCACAGTTTCTTTAGGCAAGATCATAAAAGTGCAAGCCATTGGAGATAAGTTGATGAATTTGACTAGACAAAAGTTATTTCTGTTAAATGAAGAACTGCAAAGGTAAAATTAACCTCTGGGTGACAGAAAGGAAAAGGTATTTGTAAATGATGAGGTATTCATATCTAGAAAATCCCCCAAAACAGCAAGAAAAAGATAATAATATCAACTGACAAAGATTCTAAGTAGACAATTTGCAGAATGGCAAACCTGAAAAATTTCTGAAGATGGTCAAAATTGCTAGCATTAAAATAAGAAGATACTACACTATACGCATCAGATTGGAAACAATTAGAAAGTCCAGTAATAACAGTTACTGGTGAGGATATGGGATAAATTAGGAACACTGGTACATAGCTCTTAGAATAAAAGGTATAGCCATTCTGCAATACTCAGTGAAATTAATATGACTATACCCACAACCCAACAACTCAGCAATTCTAAACTCTGGTCCAAGTACAGCAGCATGAGGTTCTTTATTGCATCAGTATTTGTGGAGACAAGGAACTAGAAGTCAGCTAAGTGCCCCTCACTAGAAGAATGTATAAGTGAAATGTGGTTTATTCATACAGTGGAATATTAGGCAACAGTCAGAAACAAATTACATTTACATGTAGTAACACTGACATAGCTCAATAGCATAAAGTTGAATGAAGGAACCATTAAAACACAAAACAATTCTAAATAATACACACACTCTGAATAACATATGTTAAATACTTAGGAGTGAGTGCTAAATAGAGGAGGAAAAATGGAAGTAGGATAAAGACTATCAAGATAAAAAGTAATAGAAATGATCTTTGCTTTGTCCAGTGCTAAAATTATATGCTAAGCTAAGGAATTTGAGTGACGTCATTCCTTTCGTCTGTTTTCCTAAAAAGAATAGGAACTTTAAAAGTAAAATAAATACAATATAATTTAATAAGATGGTATTTTGAAGATTAATTCAGATAAAGCACTTAGTGCCTAGCACATATTAAACACTCAATGAATGTTATCTATTAATGCCATTAACACTATTCATGATATAGCTACTACCAATCCATTGAAGTTGGCACTTAAAACCAGTTGGATTTAGATTATTTTCCCCAAAAAGATCCTTTCAGGTCTAATATACCATAGGTCTGCAAGAGGAATAGGCAAGTATCACAGAAGGCCCAGAAGTAAGCAGGCAGGAAAACAGCTGGAACATCCTTAGAGAATGGGAAAGGCTACCATCTTGATGCAGCATCATAGGAAACTGTGATGGTTAATTTGGGAGAATACTGATTAGTAAATATAATGCACTGATTAAGGAAGTAGGAACTGCACTAGTAAAAAGTGCTATGGAGCAGGAAGACTTTATATACTTTGCTATGCTTCCTCTTAAAGGGTGTTTTCTTTTAACATTTAAAATTTTAAGTTCTAAAATTATAACTGAGTTACAAAGCTTGGTTACATAGTGTTTGAGTTGAATTACCCCACCCCCAACTTCTTCCTTCCCCAAAGTGGGACACAGGTTGTTCTATTGAAATAAGCAAGATCATCACCTAGTGGTTAATTCCTCAAAGTACTAATATTGGCATATTGGACACAAGATTTGGTCCCAGAGAGCAAAGATGTGCCCAGTCCTTGTCCTCATACAATGTTAATTCATTCAACAAGCCTTGAGTGGGACTTTATGCCAGGTACTATTCTGGTGCCTGGGGATACAGAGTTGCTAACACAAAATGACAAGTTTAAAAATAAAATTAAGGAAGTACCAACTTAGAAGCCTAAGTGCCCTCTCAAAGTGATGTTGCATTTTCATATATTTATTTCCCACTGGTTTTCCGTAGATCATAGATGAAGAAGAAACACAGTTTATGAGCAATTGCCCTGTTGCAGTCACTGAAAGCACTCCACGGAGGAGGACGAGGATCCAGGTGTTTTGGATAGCGCCACCAGCAGGAACAGGCTGTGTGATTCTGAAGTAAGTAAACATGGAATCCTTCCCTGCAGTTTATCAAAGACTGTGGTGTGATTGCAGGGGAAAAAAAAAAAGTTCTTTACTGAGGATCAGAAAGTTGTGTTATCTCTCTGCCCTCCCTTATCTAAATTCTCAATAGCACCATAGACTGTCATTGGTGAAGTGCTCCCTAAAGATTCATTTGCTGAAATCTCTGTTTTCATCAAATAGGATGTTTCTCCTGGCTACCCTGTCTTGTTAGAGATAATTATACTAGGGTTGGTTAAGAAAAATTACAAACCAGGTGAAGATAATCTTTGACTTTTTCCATCTGGAATTTAACACTTTTTCTTTTCTCAGAACATGCAACACCTAGAATCTTTAAACTGTGCCTGGGCTGCCCTGAGACCCACAATGTGACCTCCATTAGCCCCGAGCTCTGCTTTATGATCCTATCTTCTTCCTTCCCCATCAAAATGGCCCTCTGGTGCCACTTCCTATCTGGCCTCCTGATCCTCCTTTCAGTGAGTTATAATAGGTGATAAAAGGTATTAACCAGCTAAAACGGTTTTCCTCTGAAAGGTGGTATTGTCTCAAACCTGTATCTCCAAACTCATGTGCCACAGAATGATGGTTTGGGAAATGTAACAGATGGGTAGGAAAAGCAATTTTTCTGTGGTCACATGTTTGCAAAATGCTATGTACTATATACCCTTCTTGCAGATTCACAACACTAGCATAATGAAGGTTTTGCAAAGTCCTGGCCAAAAAAAAAAAAAAAAAAATCTGTTTAATTTGGTTTCACCCAGTATTTTTCAAATTTGTTTGATTGTAAAGCTCCTTTTTTTTTAATGGTGACATCTATTAACATTCGCCAGTTTGGTGAAACACAGCCATAATTTAAGTAGTTTTGAAGTCCTATATGGAATGGTGCTGAGAATGTTAGGATTTCATACTGGAGAATTAGTCATGGGTAGATGGGCAGGGCTCCAATCCTAGCATCCAAGAAGTCCATTTTTTTTTTTTTTTTTTTGATGGAAGTAGGCACTGAGACCTCCCCAACAGTCTTTTTCTTCTTTAAATCCTTGAAAATCTTATTTATGTATTTGGTTCATTTGTCAAATATAGTCATTTTTGACAGACTTACAACTGTAGTTAACTGCAGCCCACCCCTGAGGAGATGCTGATAAGAAAGCCCACCTAGGCCTTGCAGTCCCTGCAGTTCCTAGATTTCCACTGTGCCTGGCTTATGGAAAAAGCCCCAAAGAGACTCTGAAGCATCTGTCCATTGTCCAGACTCAGCCCTGTCATTGTTTGGCCTCCCTTTGCTGCCATCTGTCTGGACATTATTTTTTTCTTTCTTAGTTGAATGCAAGCTGAGCATCCTTTCTCTGGTTCCTTGAGCAGTTTGGCTCTTGACATTAATCTACAGTGGTCATTAAAAAATATATATCAGTAGAATTTTGAAACATGAAATCATATCTTTAAATGTCAGTGTATAACATGTCTATAATATCTAGTTAAAATGTGGGAGAAGGCCCTGTGGAAATGAACAAAGACCCCTGAAATGAGAACAGAGGCTGTGCGTTCAGAGCCTGCTGTATAACAAGGGAGTCAGCTGCCATTACTAGCATTTGGCAGAATCTGAAAGGCAGTGAGAGGACTGGGAAAGCCTTCTAGTGAAAACAAGAGAAGACTGATTGGAGGTTCGTTGGCATGGAGAAGCTGGAGGCAGGCTAACTACAAGTGGCGCTTCTTATGCGATTGGTTTGGAGGGCATATTTGGCTTTCTGTGGTTAATTCTGAGTTGAAAGTGGAGGAGTTGGTGATGGCAAAAAATAGAGCAGTTGACAGGTCCTGGACAAGTCCTGATATTCTTTATCGGTTGCTGGAGCCCAGAGACGGGGGGTCAGATTACTATGGTCATTGTGATAAATAGCCTTGCTGTTTTCTGTTACTTAGCCCAGAGACTGGGTTCCCTGCTTGCCCCTTGGTGCCCATCCCACTACCCATGACAGCCCAATGGCTCCACAGAGCCTGGAGCGCTAAAGAAGTTGGGTTGAAAATGTCAGATCTTTGTGAAGAGTCTTCCTGCTCTAAAAGCTCTTGTCCCTCTGGCCAGATCTCTGGTTTTCTTTGATTTATTGTTCTTACAACCCAGAAGCATTTGATCTTTTTGGTGGAAGCCAGAAAGCCATCTCTTGTTTACCCATTAACAATTGACATACATGTACATACGTTTATCCATTAGCAGTGAACATGTGTGCCTTCTTCATTTACTCATTCTTGCAACAAACGCAGCGGAGCTTTTGTTAGCCCAGGCATCCAAGATATATATGATGAAGGCATGTTTTCTTAAAAAATTTAGTTATTATACTTTAAGTTTTGGGGTACGTGTGCAGATTGTGCAGGTTTGTAACATAGGTATACATGTGCCATGGTGGTGGTTTGCTGCCCTGTCATCTACATTAGGTTTTTCTCCCAATGCTATGCCCTCCCAATCCCCCACCCTCCAGGCCCCACTGTGTGATGTTCCCCTCCCTGTGTCTGTGTGTTCTCATTGTGCAACACCCACTTATGAGTGAGAACATGCGGTGTTTGGTTTTCTGTTCTTGTGTCAGTTTGCTGAGAATGCTGGTTTCCAGTTTCATCAATGTCCCTGCAAAGGACATGAACTCATCCTTTTTTATGGCTGCATAGTAATTCATGGTGTATATGTGCCGCATTTTCTTTATCCAGTCTAGGCATGTTCTTAACCCTGGAGGTTCTTACAAGTCAAAATAAGGGAGAGAGAAAAAGTCAACTAATGTTTTCTGTAGTACCAAGAACTCAGTGCACATCTAGCAGGCTTTGTCTAATTTGATCTTCACAGAAAACTGCTCCCATTTTACAGAGGAGGATACAGGCCCTGGGGAAATTAGGCAAGTTTTTTAAAGTCATGCATCCTTTTAACATAAAAGTCCATGTTCTGCCTTTCTTTTATTTATTTTTTCTCTGAAGGAATCATATATAAGCTACAACTATTTTTTTTTAAAAGAGTAATTTTATGGGTAAGACATAAATACATTCACATTGTAAATTTCAAACAATATAGAAAGTAGTGAAATACATAAAAGTACAGAATAAAGAAAAAGTTAAAAATCCATGGCATCTTGGCTGGGTGCAGTGGCTCATGCCTACAATCCCAGCACTTTGGGAGGCTGAGGCAAGCGGATCACTTGAGGCCAGGAGTTTGAAACCAGCCTGGCCAACATGGCAAAACCCTGTCTCTACTAAAAATACAAAAAAAA
>NW_016107354.1:3956989-3996217 GCF_001604975.1 Cebus imitator
ACTCAGGAGGCCGAGACAGAAGTTTCGCTTGAGCCCAGGAGATTAAGGCTGTGGTGATCACACCACTGCACTCCAGCCTGGGTGGCAGAGCAAGACTCCCTCTCAAATACATACATACATACATACATACATACATACATACATACATGCAATCCATGGCATCTCTCTCAACAAATTCCAGTTTTCTACATAAAGGCAACAATAGATATTAATTTTGTTTGTATATTTTAGACTTACCTCTGCTTTTACATTCATGAAGGTAATCGGAAAAGTACAGTTTCATTCCTGTGGGAGTGTAAAGTTACACAGATGGTATAGTATATGTAGTGTCCTGAACTTGAATGGTTTTTCGCTAAATAAAATGTATTAGAGATATGTCTAGAGTAGTACATACAAAGCTACCTCTTTTTGTTTTTTAACTGTTGCAGGTCTATGGTATGGATGTTAATTATTCCACAGTGAATGGACATTTAGATTGTTTTCAGTGGTTTTACTATGATAAATAATGTTATGATGAATATCCTGATACTTGCCTATTTGAGCAAATTTGCAAGTTTTTAATCCATGGTAGATACCAAGAAATGGGATGATAAGGGATGCACCTTTATAATTTTAACAGATGCTGCCAGGTTTTTCTCCAAAAAGCTTGCCAACTTAAACACTCTCCCTGACTGTGAACAAGAGAGCCTAAATCTTTACTTGCTCAACAGCCCTTGGTATTATCAGTCTTTAAGATTCATAAAGATTGTGTGAAAGGCCCATTCATATTCTTGTCCAGTTTTCTAATAATATGTCTTTTAAAAATTGATTTATATGGCTGGGTGTGATGGCTCATGCCTGTAATCAGCACTTTGGGAGGCCGAGGTGGGTGGATTACCTGAGGTCAGCAGTTAAAGACCAGCCTGGCTAACATGGTGAAATCCTGACTCTACTAAAAATACAAAAATTAGCCAGGCATGGTGGCAGTGCCTGTAATCCCAGCTATTCAGGAGGCTGAGGCAGGAGAATTGCTTGAACCCAGGACGTGGAGGTTGCAGTGAGCCGAGATCGTGCCACTGCCATTCAGCCTGGGTGACAGAGTGACACTCCATCTCAAAAATAAAAATTGAATTATGTATTTAATTTTGTTTTAATATATAAATATTATATTTAAAATATAGCTTATAAAATGTTTTTATAAATATATATAAATATATCTTATATATTTACATACATATAATTAATTTGATTTATTTAGAACATATTTATGTTAAAAATTAATCTTTATATAGTTCAAAAATATTTCTCTCTACCTTTCTTTTAACTTTACTTATGGGTGGCTAATCAGCCAAAAGTTTGAAATTTTTATGCAATCAAATGTATCCGTTGTTTCCCTTATGAATTTTGATTTTATGTCTCGTTCAAAAATAATTTTCCTACTCCCAAGACTAGAAATATATTCCCATATTTTATAGATTTTTAAATAATTGTGGGTCTTTAATCTTCCTGGAATTTAATGTTATGAATGATATGATATTAGTAAACCACCACAGAAAATAGATGGCATGCTCAAAATGAGGTGCCAGAGGAAAGTTTAATAGTGGTCTATTTACAGTGGTGGGGGCAAAATTACAGTGAAGGAGGCCTATACAACCCAGGCCTGAAGAAAAAGTCATCGAGGATGGAGTAGAGAGGCCCACCCCTTGACAGGATTTAAGGCCTTCGGTTAAGGGAAGCAGCTAGTCTCAGGTACCCCAACCCTATTCCCTTTCTCTAATTCCATGTGGGCTCTCTCTTTGGTGTGGTTCCAACTATGAAAACAATAGAACCCATGGATACAATTTTTACAGAGTATTCTCAGTCTTTAACTAGGGGTCAGAAGAGTAGAGCAGGTATCTAGAGAAACAAATAAAAGACATCTACCACAGATGGGAAATTGAAATCTACCTGTTTTTCCCCAAATGGGTATTTAGTTGTCCCACATCCATTTATCAAATAGTTTATTTTTTTCTTGATGGGCTGAGATGCTACTTCATTAAATGCAAATTTTTTATACAGGTCTGGTCTGTTCTGTTGATCTTTTTATGTATTCTTCCATGAAACCCACACCATTTCATAGAATAAAATGGTTTGAAATGGTTATGTTTTAATAGCAAGTCATCACTCGTTAAACTTCTAGTTCAAAATGTTCATGATCATTCAAGCAGATTTCCAATTCCTGACAAATTGTATAATAAGTTTGTTGTGTTTGATAAAAAATCATTTTGGGATTTTGAATGGCTTTGCACTGAGTTAACAGTTTCCCAGAATACATAAGATGCATTCCCAGTCAAAAACATGAAATTTCCTTATTTATTCAGGTCTTTTATAGTCTTCCTAAAATTTTGTAATTTTTCTTCATTTAGATTACACATTCTTGGGAGGCTTTTTCTCCACATAGGTAATTTATAGTCTTATTGCTTTTGTGAATGGGATTTTTGTCTTGTTGTGCTTTCTAATCATTGATTGCTTGTGTTTAGAAAATCTGTCGATTTTTGTACCTGAGTTTGAATTTGGACACTGCTGAACTCTCTTGGTAGTTCTAACAGCTTATTCTTTCATGATTTTGGGACTGTTGATGTAAATGATCATGTCTTAAAATAATGAACATACACACACACACATACCCCTTTTGTGTCCTTTTTATATTTTAGTTTATTATCTAGCATCTCTAGTACAGAATTAGATAGTGGTATTCATGCTTATTCCAGATTTTAATGGGAACACTATTATATTTTACTTTTAAGTATAATATTCAGTATTACAGGTTTCAAATCTATGCCTTTAATCAAGTTGAAGACCCTCTATTTATCTAAGAAAGTTCTTTTCTTTTTCATGTTGAAAGTGCTGTTTGGGAAACTAACCAATCGATATTTCATTTGCACCTACCAAGCACCCACAGCATATCAGGCATTGGGAAAGATTCAGAATGTAAACAATGATCCTGACTTTCAAAACACTTTCAGTCTAATTATGATATAAATCAAAATATCTATGCAAAAGTTGGCAAACCCAAGACAGATATTAATGGGGAACAAATTAAACATGGTAAGAGTTCAGAGAGAAGATGAGTGAGGAATGGAAAAATCAGAGCCCCTTGGAAAGGTTAGCAGTTACATCTTGAAAGCAGTGGTAGGATTTGGCTAAAAGGATAGAAGGGAAAAGGTTATTCCAGATAAAAGAAGTGGATAAAGTGAAAACTGAAGTGAGAGCAAACATGGCACCCCTGGAAGACGGTAGACAGACTTTTCAAGATTAAGAAGGCTTTGGGGGCCAAAATCCATTGCTAAATCATAGAATCCCTCCAATGTCAAGAGATTGAACTTGATTCTAGAGGAGTTGAAGGAGCCATTAGTAGTTATTAAACAGTGAACTGACACACTGGGAGGAATGTTGGTTAAAAACTTAGTAAGGATGGGCTGGGTGTGGTGACTCATGCCTGTAATCCCAACATTTTAGGACCCCAAGTTGGGCGGATCACCTGAGGTTAGGAGTTCAAGACCAGCCTGGCCAACACAGTGAAACTCCGTATCAACTACAAATACAAAATTAGCCAGGTATGGTGGTGCATGCCTGTACTCCCAGCTACTTGGGAGGCTAAGGCAGGAGAATTGCTTGAAGCTGGGAGGTGAAGGTTGCAGTGAGCGGAGATCCTGCCGTTGCACTCCAGCCTAGGCAACAAGAGCAAAACTCTGTCTCAAAACAAACAAGTTAGTAAGGATGCTTAAACCTGGCAGCAAAGTACAGGACAGATAAAAAGGGGGATACCAACTGTACTGCAGAGCCCTCACTTGTAAAAAGGAGCATCTGTGTTGTGGTGTTTGAGCAATATTCCTGGGAGAAGGCAGCCTAGTAGATAAGCTACAGAGACTGATGAATGTCTGTAGATGACAGCTCTGAAGCCCACGCGGCTGGTTGTGTTCCTTTGCCCAGGAGTGCTGGGAAGAAAAAAACATACCAATTATGACTTTCCTTTTGGCACAAACCTGACACCATTTCCATTTTCCATTTGAATGCAAAGCTTTGAACATTTCTAAATTACAGACTTTCCAGACAGCCCTCCTTATAGCCTTCTCCCTACAAATGAGTAACCTGGCACTTAAAGTTTCCCTGGCATGCTACAATGCTGCAAGAACGCTACAAACCATCATAGCCAAGTAGCAACTGATTTAAAAAAAAGTACCCATGAGTAGAATAAGTGTTTACAGACCCCACCAGAAGGAAGTTCTGTACCCTTGAGTCTGACAGAAGTTTTATCTCCTGAAGTGATCCTCTGTTTCCATGGTTTTGTTATCTTTGGGTAGATTTCAAACACCTACTTGTCCCTTCCTGGAAGGGTCTGAGATGTAAGTCATCCTTCTCCTGAGAAGACATTCATTTGGTGAACCATCAGGAAATTCACTCTTAGGAAACAGTGGTTTGTAAAAGGCAGTCGTAAGAGCCAAGAGCGAGGCACTGTTCTAGGTGCAGTACAAATACTTATTTCATCCTCATAGCAACCCTGTAAAGTAGATATTAAGGAGGAAGCTGAGGTACAGAGATGTTCAGTAATGTGCCAAGGTCACAGAATAAACGACAAAGTTGGGATTCAAACAGAAGCATCTGGACTCCTGAGTCTGTGATCTTCATGCTGTCCTCTGCCATCTCAGTCTGGTGCTGCAGGGTCAGGTTGAACTCTGACTTCTTCTCTCCTTCCGGCATCATCAGAGCCAGATCTTGGCTCTTTTTTTATCACTTGCTCTACATTCATTGCCTTATTCGCAGACACTTCTTGCTGTACTCTTGCAGAAACCTCCTAACTGATCGCTCCAGTTCCTTGCCCTCTGATCCTCCTCACACTGGTATTAGACTTGCTGCCCTTAGGCCCAGCTGAGTCACACCACTTACCTAACACTTGAACAGGGCTCTGCATCAACTTCAGATAAAGTTCAAATCCTGATCAGAGCATATAAGTGTGCCTGTGACCTTCACCAGGTCTCTCACCAGCCTTCCACTGCATGTCTCCCTGAACTCTGATTCCTTGCCATCCTTTCTTGTCTGCTCATTCCCTTGGTAGCACTTATTGAACACCTCCTGTGTGCAGGCACGAAGGACACAGAGGCTGCCTTTGAGGTTAAACAGTCTAGGGAAAATCATGAACATACAAATCTGGTCCACAGCCCTTCATCCACAAACTATAATTCAGAAAGCTCTAAAATTCAAAAGATTTTTCATGACTCATTTAGAGCCGAAACCTGTCCTAAACTGCCTCAAAGTTATGTATGGTCTTTTTGTGTAAATATTAATGTGTTTGATTGTGAAATGCTGTCCCAGACCCTGATGGGGGCATTATAAAGTACATGGAATGTATACTATATTATTCAAAATATTCTTAATTTCAAAATGTATTTGGCCTCAGGTCTATCAGAAAAAGGACCTTGGCCCTGTTGATGCAATCCTAGGTGGGAAATTCAGTCATGGCAGCAACACTCAGGGTGCTTAGGAAACCCTTTGGCAGAACTGGGTTTAGACATTTACATGTTTCATGTAAATGTTAAAAAAAAAAAAAAAAAAAAAAAGCAATTCATATCTTGCTAGTGAAATAACCTATTCCCAGCTGCAGCTGCTACAAGATATGAGAACTCTTTCAGTGTTTCTCACCACCAAAGAATAAAGTCAAAATTCCTTAGCATGGTGTCCAAACCTCTATATCATGTTTTTAGCCACCTTTACAACCTTATTTGTAGGCTCTCCTCTCCCATTCAGGACTCTGAGCTTCATGAAGGAATAGATCAGTTTCACTCTTCTTTGAGGTCATAATGTAGGGGTTGGCAAATTGCAGTCCATGGGCCAAACCTGGTCCACTGACTATTTTTGTAAATAAAGTTTATTGGGTTTTTTTGTTGTTGTTGTTGTTGTTTTCGAGCACAGTCACATTAATTCATTTATGTATTTAGAGCCCTTTTGAGCTCCAGCAGCAGAACTTAAAAGTTGCAATGGAAACCATATGGCCTGCAAAACCTAAAATATTTATCTGGCCCTTTATAGAAAAACTGTACTGGCTCCTCTTATAATGCACACCCCAGTGTCAGAAACTCCATAATTATTGATTCCTGTCCTAGGTTCTTCTAAAAGCCCAGCTGATGGGGAGAGATAGCAGGGGGAGAAATGCCAGATGTAGGTGATGGGGAGGAAGGCAGCAAATCACACTGCCACGTGTGTTCCTATGCAACAATTTTGCATGTTCTTCACATGTACCCCAAAACCTAAAATGCAATAAAATAAATAAATGGGGGAAAAAAAAAAGCCCAGCTGAGACCAAAGCTTATAAAGCAGGTAGTTTATTTGGGAAATGATCCCAGGGAGCAAGAGTGAATGGTGGGGTGGTGATTTGGTCAAGTGTTATTGACTTAGCCACCACTGCAGGCCTCTGGTGCTTGATCCCATTTGGGGCCTTTAGAGAAGGCTTACAACATGTGTGTCAGAACAGTGTGCCCAGGGTAAACCAGGGAAGCCACTATCCATTGGCCTCCATCCTTCATTGATCAAGGGTGGTCCCATAAGCATTAACTCCCCTCTACTTCTGAGATGCATACATGTGAGTATTCTTAAGATTCTGAACACTTGCTGCAGCATCAGAGAAGTTCTGGGGCAGGAATCAAGAGGTACATCATGCATATGCATCATCCCATTACAGAGGGGCAGAGATGGTCAAAGTCTATACAGGGTTGGTTACTGCAACAGTGGCTGGAGTCAGAGTTGTGCTGAGAGAATGGGAAGAGGTGCATAGAAGTTGCCACCCCAGAAGCTATATGTTGAAGTTCAATCCCCAGTGTGATGATATTAGGAGGTGGGACCTTTGGGCTATAACTACATCAAGAGGGTGAGGCCCTCAAAAATGTGATTAGTGCCCTTATAAAAAGACACTTAGGGACAGATGTGGTGGCTCATACCTGTAGTCCCAACACTTTGAGAAGCCAAGGTGAGAGGGTTGTTTGAGTCCAGTAGTTCAAGACCAGCCTGGGAAATATAGTGAGACCTTGTCTCTAACAAAACATAAACAAAATTAGCCTGATATGCTGGCAAGAGCCTATAGTCCCAACTACTCAGGAGGCCGTGAAGAGGGCCTTTATAGGGCACCAAATATGCTGGCACCTTGATCTTAGACTTCCAGCCCCCAGGACTGTGAGAAATAAATTCTGTTGTTTATAAGCTACCCAGTTTATGATATTGTATTTTATTATAACAGCCTGAACAGACTAAGACAGTGCCCAATACATGAATTAATCAAATAATAGTATAAGTAGCTTATATTTATTGCCAAGCACTATGCTAAATGCACTGCATGTCTTATGTATGTATGTCTTATCTTACACAATTCTTATAAAAGCCCTATAGAGTTTTCAACTATATTATTCCCATTTGTTCATAAGAAAACTGAGGTTTAGACAGTTTATACTTGGGGCAATAAAGCAGTAAAATAATGGAGCCTGGGACTTCAACTCACTTCCGCCCGACTCCAAAGCTCTCTTGTTAACTAATCATCACTATGCTGCACTGACTGAGCTTGACTCCCCTCCCCGCCGCTCTTGCCCACCTTCTGCCTCAGTAGGTCTGTGAGGAATAGGACAGAGGCCTTCCTATAACCAGTGGTTCGAGGACTACCTATGGGGTGAGATGTTGTTCCTCAAGTAAGGAAACTAAATGTCACTTAGAAAATGGAAAACAAACCTAGGGAACCTGGCAAAAGAAAGGCTTGTTAGTGGGAAGAGAGGATGAGTATTAAGAAGCAATTAGCTAGTACTCATAATTCTTTGTAACATCATAGGGCTCACTAACTCTTTTTATCTTCAAAGGAAGTAACAGAAAACCACATGTGATGACTCCGTGTGTGAGTTAGAGGAAAATGGCAAGGTTAGGAGGATCTGATGTGGCTGAAGTGAAGCTTACCCCACAATTTTCCTGGCATTATGTAGCAAGAAAAACTACAGGCTCCTTTGTTGTAAGTCAGGGTGGCCTCACTTGAGGCAGCCTAGGACCTCAGCAACCCTGACCAGGAAGGAAGCAAGGAGACAACAGCTAAGTGGCAAGTTCTTGGGAGAGCAGATGGAAAGACCAATGCCATCACTAAATGGAAACGTGCCTGGCTAGGAAGACTCAGATACCCCAGAATCCACCATCCAACAGGTAGAATCCAGATGCCAGAGGTTCCAGGGAGGCCAGTGGGAGCATGGCTCCAGGGGATCAGTCCAGTGGCTATAGAGTTTCATTCACCAACTGGGATCCCAGGTGCAGGATCCAGGCCCCAGGGGAGGAAACTGGCAAAAATTAAATAGGAAGCACAGGCTGCCGAGGAACAGGCCCTAGACAGAGCTCCAGGCACAGAAGTAAACTGAAGCTCAGGTGGGAAGACTGAAGCACTGATGGACTACACTAACATTGTGGGGATCCTGGGAGTGGCTGCAACTTGGTGAATATGCAAGAGCACGTGGCCCACCCTATTTGTGCACCAGCACCAAGTCTGTGGCAGCAAGACTAGCTCCAATCCTCTTCCACTGATGGAGTGGGAGTTGCCAGTATATTCCCCGCCCTGGTCAGGTTGGGATCAAAACAGAATGTTTCAGCCCTGTGAACTGTTTTTATAATTGAGGTTAAATACAATTTAGTTACATAAAATTAAGCATTTTAAAGTGATCAATTCAGTGGCATCTCTATCTAGTTATAAAACATTTCCATCACTTCAAAGTAAAACCCCTTACTCACTGAGCAGTTTCTCCCCATTCTTCTCTCCCCACCCCAGCCCCTGGCAATCACCAATCTGTATTCTGTCTCCATGGATTTACCTATTCTTGATATTTTATATAAATGGAATCATATGATGTGTGACCTTTTGTTTCTAGCTTTTTTCATTTAGCGTGTTTTTGAGGTTCATCCATGTTGTAGCTTGTATCACTACTTTATTCCTTTATATAGCTGAATAATATCTCATTGTACGGATATACCACATTCTGTTTATCCCTGTGAATATTTTCAAGATGAGATGATCAAAAGATAAAAATGAGAACTTGGGGCAGCAGTTAGAAAGTACCTCATGGTATTACACCTACATTAACTTTTCAGTGCATATTTTTTTTAACCAGGATCTGAGTCCCACACCATCCATAGGAAGGGCAGTAATGACTCTGAACAAGAGTAGAAGAGGACAAAGAAACGGTTCCACACCTACTTTGCCTTTCAGTGTCACAAAGCATGAAACAGCCTGTCCCAAAAATGGCTTGATTAGATCTTTGGACACCCAGTGTGTGACCACAGTGCAACAAAGTCATATACCCAGGCATCTGTTCCATCATCTGGAAGAAGTGGGGGTGGAAGCTGCCTGAAGGTCCTCAGTGCTGTGGAAGATGGCACTCCTCCATAGGTGCTCACCTGCTCTACCACCGTTCATTCTCAATTACTAATCAAATAAGCACACCTGAATTACTTACCTCCCAGCAGGCCTGCTACCACAAAGAATACCCAACCTAAAGTCAGTGAACAATAAGATTACATAAGAAGAAAAAATGTCCCACACTCCCTCCACGATTAATTATTGTGGGCTGATTTTAGCTACATTTTTCCTTGGGCATTTTCCTAACAGTTCACATTTAACAGCCCCTGGAAGCCAGGAAAACAGAAGAGAAAAAGCTCCTTTATGTCTTACTTCTATGCTATTCATAAATGAAAATCATTGTTAATTTGGAGTTTGACAGCTGTGGTGCATTTGTAAGTCCAGGGCAGCTGTCATCAGCACTCCAGCTTATTTTTCAAGCAGATGTTTAATTTGACTTTAGCACTATTGCCAGTTCTTAAGGAGAAAGAGGGGGAAGCAGAAACAGAAATAATCATTATATTCATCATTTGGTTTCCTTTCAAAACGTAAATCAGCATGATTAACAATGACATCAGAATTGCTCTAATTGCAGTTTTGGGTGCAGAACTAGTTAGCTATCATCTCCTACATGGTCCAAAGTCCAGTTTTCTTTTCTTTCTTTCTCCCCCATAAAGTCAGAGGCTGTTTTGTGGTAATTACACCCAGACTCTGAACAACAGTCCCAGTCCACAGAAAAGCCTTCCAAAGTACAAAAAAAAAATCAAAAATCAAGGAATGGGGAATGATGGGGGTGACTGGGCCACAACCCCAGATGAAAGCCACAGGCCGAGTCTTGTCTTGTGGCTTTGGAATCAGGAAACTGGCGAGAGCAGTCGGACAGAGGCCTTGGAACAGCAGCCAGCATCTCCTGCTCTTACATATCTACCATGCTTTTGCGGCCAGGCAACTGGCTTTGTGCAGGCTCACAGTGTGCAAATCGGTCTCAGAGTATAAAATTAAACACATCTGTGGCTCCACGTAGAAATCTGATGAGTCAGTATGTACTTGATCAGGCCCGCTGTTCTAGGCCACTTTGCTTGGAGGAATCTTCCTTCACACCAGCTGTGTTGCTAGCTAAACCCACTTCCCGGATCTTTCTTCACCCTCATTTTTATATGTGTGGCTTCTGGAGATCTCACTTAGCCTTTATTTTTTAACATCTATTATGTGTCCAATCACAATGTCCCAAAGAACCTCTTTGACATTGCCTCTATAGTGGGGACACTAGATGCAGTAACGCACTCCTATCTTGCTGTGTCTTTGTACATCGAGATGAACGACTGCCTTGCCTTCTTCATCAGTCAACAACTTGATATGTGCTGTGCTAAAAAAGATCCCACCCAAAGAAAAATTTGGCAAATGTCCTGGACCTCAGCTCTGAAATTAAAGTTCGATAGAGGAACAGTTCACAGCCTCACCCTTATAGTGCTAGAGGATCCTCTAGACAGAACTAAAGATGTAGACCCTGAGGGGCAAGTCTGACTCCTAAAAGGATAGTCTTCTGTCTTTTTAAATGGAAAGTATTATTTATAGATTATGAGTTAGGAACTAATTCTTCCTTAACTATAGAAAGACCAGGCTTCTGCCGGGTTAACTTCCCAAGAATTTGTGAAAATCCTTAGGGAATTATAAACAAGTACCAAAAGCTACTGATCATTGCTTGCCACCTTGGCCATCCACCTGGGCGCTAGGCTCTGGATCTGTTTCATGGGCAGCTGCTCTCTCTGCCTTTGCCCCAAGCTTGGATTCCTGGCTGTCGATTAGTACCCACATCATGGTTAGGGCCAAACAGCAATGGTTAGTAAGATGTTGAGGATTTGGGGAGTGCCCCAAAGTCCCCACAGAGAACCTCCATAACTGGACTAAGGGTTGACTGCTCTTAGGGCCCACAAGCCCAACAAGCTCATCGTTAAAGGTTCCCTGCTCTCAGCTCCTGGCCTGTCTCAGGTCAACCACGTACTCTCAAATGCTTCAGGGCCCCAGGCTGCCTGCCTAACCCTGGTGGCCTCTTTACTTCTCCTTAAAAGAATACCCCTGTACAAGTCTCAGTTGCCCCCATTTCCAGACCTAACTCCCCTCCACACTAGTTTGTTTAGCATCATAGTTAAGAAGGTGGACTTCCAGGTCAACTGCTCTGAGATTGAAGTCTGGCTTTACCACTTACAAATGACCTTAGGCAAGTCATTTTAGATGCCCAGTGCCTCAGGTGCCACCCCCATAACACGGGGGTAGTAATATTAACAGTATGTACCTACCTCATAGAGTTGCTGAGAAGACCAAATGAGTTTAGTGCATGTCAAGTGTTTAGAACACCTTCTGGCACAGAATAAGCTCTAAACAAAGCTATATTACTAATGTTGCTGTTGTTACTATTGCTTTACATTTGCAGTAAAACAAAGATCATGTAGATGTTTCCTAAGACAAAGAAGTGGTTTACCCAAGAAGTGAATTTCAGTTTCTGGTACTTAGGACAAAAACTGTATATTTTAAAGGCGGCTTTTCAAGCTTCAAAAGCTGTTTAGTCACACTGGATCTCCATTTCTTTTACTTGCTTGCTCCTTGCCACTTCCCATAAAAAACATGAAATGGCGTTAAGAAAAATATAAAACAAAGTAGTCAGGTTAAATTTTAAAAATCAGGACCAGGGAAAATAAACATTAAAATATAACATCAAGACAGGAGGAAGACCCAAAGCATGCTAAGGGCTCTAAATTCTTATACACTTACAAGAGCACTGGATTACAACCCATTAAATAAAATGGAAAACCATAGGTCATTTAATATAAATAAACACATATACCAATTAAACAAGTGGATGAATAATTGGAAACTTTGATAAGGAACAGGATGTTTCTATAATGGCAAAGTACTTGCCCTTGAAATACTTAATCACTATGAAGTGAAAACTTCAGAATGGAGAAATCTGTCATCCACCTGTAATTTGTGCCACCTGATAGGATACAATGAGAAGAAAACAGCACAGTGTCACTTCTGTGATATTCCTGCTAGAGAGACATAACCTGAATCTAATTATGAGAAAACATCAGAGAAGCTCAATTTTACAGAATAAATGACATGTAATCTTCAAGTTTCAAAGTCAAAGACAGACTGAGGAAGATTCTACATTGAAGGAAACTAAAGTGACATAAAATCTAAATGCAGCACTATGATTCTAAACTAGATCTTTTACCTACGAAAGAACAATTGTTGAAATATGACTAGGGTTGAAGGATTAGCTATATCAATGTTATCTCATCTGATGGTTGTATTGTGGTTAGATGGGAGAATATCTTTGCAGAAATTACACACAAAAAATATTTGAGCTAATCAGGCATAAGGTCAACTACTTAATTGCTTCAGGGTAAAAAAGTTTTTTTATACTGCTCTTGTAAGTTTTCCTTAAGGCTGAAGTGGTTTCAAATTAAAAAGACTCAGGGTTGCCAAGCACAGTGGCTCATCTGTAATCCCAGCACTTTGGGAAGCTGAGACAGGAAGATCACTTGAGCCCAGGAGTTCAAGACCAGCCTGGGCAACATAGTGAGACCTTGTCTCTACCGAAAAAAAAAAAAAAACAAACCTTAAAATTAGCTAGGCATGGTGATGCACATCTGTGGTCCCAGCTACTCAGGAGGCTAAGAGGATCACTGGAGCCAGGAAGATTGAGGCTGCAGTGAGCCATGATTATGCCACTGCACTCCATCCTGAGGGACAGAATGAGACCTTGTCTCAACAAAACAAAGGACTCAGGACAAAATCGGTTGGGGGGGGGGAGGGGGTTGTGAAAGGGAAAAGAGGAGAGTTGCATTTGCATCTTTTCTTCTTTCTTTTTTTCTTTTCTTCCTGGCTTTTTTCTCACAGAAGGTTGGGCCAAGATTCTGATGAGAAGACACTTCTATCAGGAAGGCAGGCAGGGACTTGCCAGATCTGAGGGACTGGGCAGAGTTTGTTTGTCCAGTAACCCTTCCTGTAGTATGTGTTTACTGAGTGCCTTCATCCCATCCCAAGCGCCATACCAGACAGCAAGGATGCAGAGCTGAGTAGGATGCAACCCGTGTGACCAGTGTGAAAGGGCCTCCCTGAAAGAGGCACAGGGCAGAGTTGAGCAGGTACCCAACCTGGTTGAGGGTGGTGAAGAAGGTCCAAAGAGCAGTGGCAAAAAGGCAACTGGTGAGGGGAAGCAGAGGAAACAGTGTGGGATTGTCCCTCGACCAGAGAAGACAATGAAGATTAGGGGACCTGCAAGCAGGTGGAGCAGGAAGGATTGTGGTTGGAGCAAAGGTGGGGCCATGCTAAGAAGTGGGTGTTCAATGAATGTTCCCTTTTTTCTATACTTTTCTCCTCTTATTGCTTTCCTTTGCTAAAACATTCTTTCTTTGAGCATTCAGCTGGATCTCTAATAACAGTAATAATACCTAAAATACGTGCCCACAATCCTATAACGCAGATACAATTATTTCCTCCACTTTACAGAGAAGAAAATATAAGCACAACTTGCTCAACATCGTATAGTTCATAAGTAGCAGAGCTGGGATTTGAACGCTGGACAGTCTAACTCTGCAGCCCAAGCTTTTGATCTGCCACAGTGCACGAGTGCATATTTAACAGGCTGAATTTTCAGGAGGATTATGTCTTTTAGAAAGTGTCTTCAGGGCCTCAATAGTTCTCTAACTAGAGGGGTAAAGGGAGTGGGGATCTTGCAAGCTGTGTCTATTGGTGCATCTTACCTATTCCAGCCACCTCCCCTCATCCCACTCACAGCCTTTTCATGCCTGCCCCGTCGTCAGTTGTGTGAGACCTGCAATGGTCCAGGGACACCTGTAGCCTGGGCTGTGCTAGGTGAGGGTTTTGTCCAGGGTGGCTGCAGAGCTAGCGCAGCTCATAGTGGAGGAGGGAAGCAAAGGGTCAAATCGAAGAAAGATCAGGTCCAAAGGGCCCTTAGTGAGAAAGGCTGTGCCCAGCAAGACACGGGGCACAAAGTTGGGTCAAGGTGAGCTGTTCCGGATGGAAACAGAATAAGACAAAGTCAAAATGTAAAAGGTGCAAAAGGCTCTTTTGCATGTGGTCTCAGGCACGGGGGGAATGGGAAACATACTTTCCACCACTGTGGACCCCCCCACTGCCCCCTCAGGACTCAATTACTTATTGGACAAACATTTAGTGAGCACCTTCTATGTGCCAGGCTCGTGCTAAGAATGGGGAAGGAAAGGAGACAGAGACAAGAGGGACTGGAACATGAATATTCATCTGAGAACCTGAAATGCCAAGCTTTCTTTGGAACCAGGCTGCATTTCCATTTTCCCTTTAGCCCCTGGAACAAAGCCAGGAAGTGACAGAGAGTTACTGGCTGGGGAAGAGTGTGGGAAGGAGGGAAGGGCAAGTTCCTCCCAGCAGCCACTGCCACCGTCATTTCTAAAACAGATCTTTACAGAAAAGCCTGGTTATTCCATTAGTCCTCCACAGCCAGGAAAAATCCCCCTTTCCACACCGGCCAGGTGATCAATACAGATGCTTCTGCTAATTGTGTTTTCAGGAAGATCCTTGACTGGTTCTAAACATCCTGTTAGGCAAAGGTTGCCCCTTGCATGCGGGTTTTAGGGTCAGACAGATCAGGGTTGGAATCCTGGCTCTACCCAGCCTGAGCGTGTTTTTCTCCTTATAAAATGGGAATCAGGAGCAAAGCATAGGAAGTACCTCTTTACATTTTTAAAAGTAATTTAGAGTTTGCAGAGCACCTCCATTCTACCCCCAACTACTCTTGCTAGGTCAACATCATAGTTATTGTGAGAAATTGAAGTTCACAAAGGTAATGTGATTTGAATTGGATCACACAGACCTTGAGTATAAAAGTCAAGATAGAAACCTGGCCTTCACTTTTAAAATAGAAATGATTTGCTGGGCTTTTGTATATTTTCTTTTGTGACGGTCAAAATCTGTCTAATACCAGGGATTAGAATTTAGAAGTTTCAAGTCCTTATGTGTGTATGAATACACATATCTATCATCTGTCATTCTGTGTATCTATAATTCTATCCAATTAGCCATCCATCCATCTATCCATTCATCTAATTCTGTTACCCACCATTGGTTGTAAAATTAGATTTTCAGCTTAATCAAATATTTCAGTTAATAGGTCAACCTTTTTAATTACTCTTAATTAAGTCTCCATTTTTCTGCATAAAATTAAAATATTAGCATTAAGCCAAACAGTGTATCACTTCCAGTAAATCATGAAGGAATAGGATTGCTGATGTTATTCTTTAAAGCGTGCTAATGGTAACAGACTATTTAATGTAGATTATCTACCAGCCCTAAACAGTAATACAGATAGAGGAAAACAAAATTAACGTGATTAAATACACTCAGAGACTATTTAGTCAACAGTCAGATTGCAGAGACTTGCAGCTGCAGCTCCAAAAGCTGGTTCTCTCCTCAGCTGTCACTAATTAATGAGACTTTCCTAATAACAGTTTTCTGATAGCAGGCAGACAGCATCAAATCAAAACAACTTTATTTTATGCTGATGAGCCCTAACCACTACGTACAACAAGAGCCAAACAGGATGCAGATGGAAATGTTGCTAACTGCAGGCTTGCATGTGGTCTTCCTCACACACAAGTTGACCATCAGTGCCGGAAGTTTATTGCACAAATACATGGGATGTGGGAATGTGGGACAGCTTGGGTAGCTATCCCACATTAGCATTGGTAGTACTGGGTCACAGTGGGATACGCCACAGCTTTAGGAGAAAACTGCTCTGGTGACTGGCCATTGCTCTGGACCTAGGCCTGTGTAAGTGACTCATCTTCTCTTAATTTGATGGACACTTATTTTTCCCAAAAGACAGAATTCAAGCAGTTTACATCATTCAATGTTCAGAACGCTTATTGAGCAGGGTCAACAGGAGAGCAACCCCAAAATGGCCAGCATCCCTCAAGTCTAATATGGATGACTTTGGCTCATGTATTGATCCCTAGTATAATCAATTACAGTTAATCTGTTTCACCAAAGCATTTTACACAAATCATAAACATTTATGGATCAAAATCTGGTTTACATTTCCCAAGAAGAGTACTAGACACATGGAAGACCAGGATTTATTCCCTTTTGTACTGACAATCCAGTACAATAGCATTGCAAGCTGAGTCAGTTGGTTCCATGTGACCTCTGGCCATAAGGGACTTCTGGTCATCTCTAGGGGAGCTTGAACAGAGAAGAATCCAAATCAGCAGAAGAATGAATTATAGATTTTCAAGACTATGTCAGACCAAAGAAATACTGTACACATTGGTGCCTTTGGATGGAGAGGCATTAAATACAGTGCAAAATGTTATTACCAAAAGATTTTTGCCAAATATCCTCCTAGGATAAGAATTCTACTAGTTGATTTTCTTGAAATGCATTTCACTTTGTATTAGAAACATCCTTTGCATGGAGACATCCAGAAAGCCAGGTAAATGTACATCTTAACCTGATAGCCCAGACTCATCTGTTTACAAACAAAACAGAGCAGTGACCAGGGCAAAAACCCTGGAAAATTTTGGGCCCACCACACCGTAAGAGTCCAGATTCAGGAATGTCCATTGTGCTGTACCATGGAGGTGGCAACCATCTGGTTTTGCACTTGTTCACTTACAGAGATGAGGAGATAGAGGCTTCCCCCTACTTTCCCTCTTTTTTCTCTCTCCTCTGTGACTTCTCCTGCCTAACCCTACTTTGTAATGGTTTTAAGTGTTTTCAAGGGACACATTCTCTGAAGTTCAACGCCCTCATCTCTCCCGGATGCACAACATGAAAATGTACATGTTACATTGTCAACTTTAGGATGTGTATTTTTATTTACGTATTGGGTTTTAATTTATTCCTCACCAACTTGAAAACAATTTGCAGTACCTTGTTTAACATAGAAGCTCCAGAATCATTCCCAAGTCTCCCAACATAAACATGAATGGCTTGCCATTAAAATAAATAAATTGGTCATTTACATTCTGCTCTACATTAAAATGGGATCACATTAATTTCTCTTCCACATTTTTCACTAAGAAAACTGGAGTTCTTGGTTTCCTTCCTTCCTTCCACCCTCCCTTCCCTTACTTCTCTTCTTTTCCTTCTTCCCTTCCTCCCTTCTTCCCTCCCTTTTTTCTTCCCTTTCTCCCACCTTTCCTTTCTTCCTTCCTTTCTTAACTTGTCACTGAAAATATTTCTATGATAAAATTAGGAAACAGGACAGATCGTTGCCCAAATTTTGTAGCTTACATATGGTCTCATGCTGTTGCCCCAGAACTCTGTGAGGGTCCAAGATGACCGTGGCTTACCTCTGATGAGCTTATGCCACGTGAGGATGAGGTCAGATGCTGCAAGAGGAATGCAGACACTGAAAAGAAGAAACGCGGGGCAACTCAATGGGTGAGAAAAGTTGAATGCCTGTGCAATCAGCAAATGTCTTTTTTGTAAGAAAGTCTGTCTTTGGTTTCACCTCCTGCTGCTGGACATACCATCATCCTGCTGATTCCCAACATTGTGAAGGGATTTTGAGTTCAGCCTCTGTGGTTCCTTTTGAGAACAATGGTTGCCATCAGCCAAACTGCCTAGCTTGGTCAAAGCATAGAAGACATAAACAGAACAGCCTTTATGCAGTGGGAGATGTTTCATGACTTAGACCAGTCACTGTTTGCTGATCATATGGCACTCTGGGTGGCACGGCTAATACAGAGGAGTTTATGCTTCTTGCCAGATTGTGGACATATGGTAGACACTCAAAATTATGTGTTGAATATAAAAGAGTTGAATTATGGGGAAAGTCAGTGTATTGAAAATGTATCACATCAGCACACCTGCAATGTTTCCTGTAGGAAAGCTCAGTGCCAACTGTTAGAGGGTTCGCAAGGGAATAACAAGGTTCCTACCCTCAAAAAGCTCAGAATTCAGGCAGAAATGGAAAATATAAACATGCGATAAATCAAGGGATAATACAAGATATTAAAGTTCAAGCAAACATCAAGAGTACCCAATGCCTGAATCCCAAATGAACAGTAACAGCAAACTGTGTTCTAGAAGTCTGTTGGAGAGACAGGTCACTTCTGATGGTCCTGGTCAATGTGGCTCTGAGGAAGAAGTGAGATGGTCACAGATGATTGGCATCTGATTAGGCAGAGGGGAGGGTAAAAGTCAGGAGGAGACATGTGACACATATCCACAGTAAAGCTGAGCTCAGATAGTTGGGAAACTTGGTATCAGCCAGGAAATATGGCTTGCAACCCAGTGTTCAGGATTGTGGATTTTTAGCCAAAACTTTGGACTATAACCTGTAAGTGAGAGAGGAGCCTTTGCTTAGAGAGGACCTACTATATGCCAGATCCTGTGATGGGGTGGAGCAGAGGTGGGCAGGAGGAGGATGGAATTAGGGTGTGGTGTCACTGTTGCTAACAATGTGTGAAAGAAAGTAATAATGAGGAGGTGATGATTAGTCCCCTGGCAGAGTGTAGGTAAATGGGATGGGTTGGCAAGGACAGGAGACCATTAGGAAGTTACTGCAGTAATTAATCAGAAAATCCTTCATTTAATTTTCTGTGTGTGTCCTTCCTTAGGGTAAGGTAGAGGGGAGTCGGGTGGGTATTAGCAGGCATGAAAATCATGTCTTCTGCTTTAGAGAGTGGCAGAATCTCTCTCCAAAGCAATGCACATGCTTGCAATTTTGCATATACTTTCTATACAGCTTTTTCAGGGGTTCAAAGTCTCTGGAATCCAGAGGCTAGGGTTCCAGAGGCTTTGAGTTCCTAGCTGAGAACAGTAACCCCCCTCGCCCTCCACACCTCCAACCCTACCTAAAGGAGCAAGCATCTTCCAACAGCCAGTTCCACTACTCTACAGGACACTCCCGTTTACACAGCAGAAAACCTGAGTGAGAAGAAACAGAAAGAAGGGCAGGTGGCCTACACTCAAGGACTTTATTCTAGTACCTGGATTGTTTCCTTACACCTGAGAGGGCAGTGTTCTAGCAGCCAGCCCTGGTTTACAGGAACCCACAGAAGCAGGTGAAGGCTGAAGCCAAGGCAAAGTGGGACAAACTGCAGAGAGTAATGACTTGCATGAACCCAGCCAAGAGGGAGCTTGCAATGTGGCAGCATATCCTCTTCCTTAGAGGCTGGGGTGATTATGTGATTACACCCACGCCCTGCCGCGGTGCAGCAAGGACTCTGCACAGAACACCGGAGAAACCCAAGAGCAACACTTCACTTTCTATTTCTTGCTTTCCAGCTGAGATAGGTTCTATTTTGGATCAGAGCATAGTCTGGAGAGAAAGTAGTTGAAGCCTTGGGTGCTTGGAATAAAAATTTGACCTTAATCTTTTAGGAAAAAAGCGTATATCTTAGTTGGATATTTTATTAAATGGAGTAACATTCATGCCATTCTGAATATCTGCTCTCATATATTTCAACCACCTAATGGTGCTTCTTAAGCTTTTTGGGGTCAGGAACCCCTTTAAGAAGCAGAAGAAAGCTGTGCATTCTTACTCAGAAAAATGTACTTGTGCACATCAGACAAAATTTCATCATCCTAAAACCTGTCTACAAACCCTATGTTAAGAACCCCAGGTTTGATAAGCCTTGACCAGATCCTCTGTTAGGTCCCAGAAATGCAATGATGAATAAGACACAGTCCCTGGACCCAAGGGGCTCTGAGTTTAAGGAAGTGTTTATAGATGTGAAGAAGTTGGAAGGGAGAGCCAGGCAGGCCACTGACTAGCAAGTGAACTGTAAGAGGCATTAATAATCACCAACTAAACAATGTCGTAGAGACGGTGAGCCTGCTAGATGTCCCTTAACTAGTAATACCCCAGGTATCACTAATCAACTGCAAAATGCTAAGTAATGTGCTTAGGCTAATGGAAAAATAAAAGTAATTCTTCAGTAACATCAAAACCCTTGTTCATTTGTTATTAAGAGAAAAAAGCTTTTTGGCTTAGGGATGTATGTGAGATACTGCCTTCACCCCAGGCTCAGGGATTAGACAGATATCTCTTTGCAGGTTAGTAAATGCCGTGGATAATTTAAACCAGAGAAAGGAAACCATTAAGGGTCAAAATAGGATGAAAAAAATGGATAGTTTGGTTTAAAACAATTACAGAAAATAAGAAATACTTCTGTTGAATACCTAGAATTCCCTCCTGTTAGAGCTTCCACAACTGGGACTACTTCCCACAGCCTATTTATTTCATTCATGTGAATTGAAGAGTTTTCCAACAGCTGACCAATTTCCAGCTGGTGATCCAGCAGGTACCCTTAAGGATGTCTACTGTTTCTTCTGCTTCACCTTACAGGCATGTGAAAACTTCCTCCAGAGAAAAAAGAGTATTTCCCTTGCTTGTGTTTTCCTGTCAAGCTCCTGCCCACAGCCCCTACCCTGCCTTTCCCTTACAGCCACATGCTGGGGTGTAAACTTGAAGGCCTGACCCAGCACACGACAGCAGGGACCTTCTGGTTCCCAAATCCAAGGCATTCTTATAAGGCCTTGTCCACAGCTATCCCACTTATAGTCTCTTCTGATCAAGAGCATCCCTGTCCATCACTCCCACCAAAAACCTTCAGTCCGGGAGTGATCACTCACACCTGTAATCCCAGCACTTTGGGAGGCCCTAGGCAGGAGGATCACTTGCTAGGAATTCGAGACCAGCCTGGACGGCATAGCAAGACCCCATCTCTACAAAAAATGTAAAAAGCAGCCAAGCATAGTGGCAGGCACCAGTTGTCCCAGCTACTCAGGAAACTGAGGCAGGAGGATCACTTGAGTCCAGGAGGTTGAGGCTGCAGTAAGCTATGCAGCTATACAGTTCATGTCACTGTATTCCAGCCTAGACGACAGAGTGAGATTCGGTCTCAAAAAACAAAAACAACAAAAGACCTTCAGTGGCTCCCCAGTGGTGCAAACTTGTGGCCTACATATGGGACCAGACAGAGCCTGGTTCATCCTTTCCTCTGAACTGCCCTCCCTATATCCCATCATGCCTCTTTCCATCAGTTAGGCGTGCATTTAAGAGCAGAGCATTCATTAGAAAACTTGGCTGATGATGGCTTCAACGAATAGAGGATTGTTTTTCCCATACTACAAGAAGCCCCAGGGTAGGTGACTGCTGCTTTCTTTCAGCAGCTAAATGATGTCAGGGCCAGTGTTTCTGTGAGTCTTCTCAGCCTTTCTTCATGGTAGCAAAATGGCTGCCTTGTTCCACGCATTTTATTTATAAGGGAAAGGCCATGGTGGGTCATTTATTTTTCTTAGCTGGAAAGCAAAACCTCCTCAGGAGAACTTCCTTCCATCTTACAAACTTCCCGTTATGTTATTGAGGCCACATGTGGGTCACATGTCCCCCCACCAGCAGCAAGGAAGGCTGGGAAAGCAGGAACAGCACAGTCATGACTGGCATGCCTGATATTACCCCAAACAAAATGACAACTCTGCAAGTGAGGACGATGGAGGGAATGGATGCTGGGTAGACACCAGGATTTGCTGTGCAGTGTTCTGATTCAACAGATTATGTCACTCTCCTGTCAGGCTGGCAGCTATTTGGTATCATACAAACGATAGCTTATTCATCTTTGCATCTCCAGGTCCTAACACAACTTTGTGGCACTTACTCTTTAGACAAACTCATGAGTAAATGAATATCTGTCTGGTTTTAATACCTCTCACATCTAAATTAGTTCTTTCAAAACACAATCTAGTGTAATTGTTTTCTTTTTTTTTATCTCTTTTATGATATGAAAATCAATTCCTCATTAGTTTTCCATTGGATTTGGGAAGAAGGGTAAATTTTAATGTGCTAGAGTGGTGGTATTGACAAGATATATGATAAAAATGAGGTCTGAAGTTGAACAATATGAGAGGATGGGATCATGGTAAGCTTGTTATCCCTACATCAGTCTAAATTTCGAAGAGGAAATAAACTGAGCATTAAAACCAGCTTTCCTCTAGTTTTTATTAAAATCAGAACGAGAGCTTTGTTGGTGTAACTTTGTTCAATGCGAATCAAGAGCTTGAAAAATCCAGTGACCATACAAGGTTGGGAATGGATTGTAGTGTTATTAAGAGCCTAACCAACCTCTTAGCCAGATTCTGGTAATAACCTAAGCTGCACGTGGGTGTGCAGCACTGTGTGGAGCTGATACCCCTGATTCAGGTCGAGATGTATGCTCAGAGCAGAGAATGTTGTTTCCAAAGGCCATAGATGGTGGGCCTGCCAAGGGTCTCTTTCTGATGTGCAGCTCTGCTGCAAAGTTCCTGTCCCTGGTTTTACAGATTTACTCTGTAGGATTCCAAGTCAAACTCTTGTGCCATTTTTCCAAGAAGTTACACCTGATCAACCTCATTTCTACCAGCACTTCCCCCAACTCCACCTCGATCTCCACGTCGGCACAGCCAGAAATGGCCGCCCTCCTTTGAGTTACCATAGCACTTGTAGATGATTCTTTGATTGGGATTTTAACAGATTTGTGTTCTGAGAGTCACTGGGGTATGTTCTGTCATAGAAAGTGTCGGAGTTTCTTTCAAACGACATAATCTGGCTTTCATTAACCTCATTGCACCATTTTGTACCCAGACTCAAGCCCAGTGAATTATATCAATGTCAGTATCATGGTTGTATAATTATACTAAGTTTTGCAAAGTGTCACCATTGGAAGAAACCAGGCAGAGTACAATCTCTTTGTATTTTGTACAGCTATATACGAATCTACAATATCTCAATAAAAATTTTAAAAATAAAAAAAATCTTTCTTATCCCCGTCTTTTGCATCAATCCTAGCATTGCTATTTCTCCTTCTAGTCATTGGGGTTCATACCTATGGAGTCAGTTCACTTACCTCCCTGTATCTCAGTTTTCTCACCTGTAAAACAGAGATAATAGTAATGACTTCCTCTTGAGGTTGTTGAGGGGATTAAATGCGTTAATATTTGTGAAGCAGATAGGAAAGTGTCTGGTTAGACACTGTTAAATAAACAATAAATAAATAAAATACCTTATGTTCAACTTTCTCTTTCTGCCCTATATCCAACAAGTTACTAAGTCCTGATGAATTTTCCTACCACGTGTCTCATAGAGTTTCTATTTTCCGTGCCCCTCTCTCAATTCAGACCTTCAGAGCCACCATCACCTCCTCCTCTGAAGCTTTGCCATTGTGAAGTTGGTCACTTCACTTCTGCCTCCCATGGTTCCTCCATTATCATGTTCCACATTGATTTCCAATTTCCTTTTTCTGTTTCTCTCTTTTTACCCACTGGAATAGGAGCTCCTTACTGGAAGGCATCATTTCTTATTCCTCTTTGAAGTTTCAGCTCCTAATAACATAGTGCCTGACACAAAATGAATGCTCGAGATATGTTTTATGAGTGAATGATAATTAATCAGGAATAATCTCATGACAGCTACTGGAATTGCTTTTTTGCTGTCATGGTAGATGAGGCCTAAATCTATAGCTTTGTGACTTCAAGCAGAGATTGCAGCCTTACCCTTGAATAGTCATGGGGTTCTTAAGAGTCTTGTAGATAGAGTCCTGCAGATAAGTGTTCACTTTTCTTCTTCCATGGGCACACTCTCATGGGCTTCCAGGGTACTTGTTAACTCTTGGATTTATCTCTATTTCTTGAGACCCATCCAAAGCCATATACAAGATTGGTGAGTGTGCATCCTGGCATGCACACAGCCTTTGGATAAATGTGCAGCCATGGTTCAGTTAGCCCCTGGCATCCTTGTGAAGTAAAATAAGGGAGGCAGTCTCAGCATCTGATATTATCATTGCAGTGACTTCAATATTTGATTCCTGGGTCATCCCACAGTTAATTTTTTCCTTGGTGGATGAGAATAAATGTTACTGGTTATAAACTGGACCAACTCCATGGAAAACGTTACTGAGATCATAGAAAAATTTTATAAAGTATTTCAAGAAATGTTCAGTAATAAAGATTTTACTGGAATTGGGAAGAAGGCTAGCAAAAATAGTCTAGAGACCACAAACCCAACCTTCATTTTGGCAATTTATTGTCTCTGTCTGAAGCAGCTGACCAAGGTAATGTCCTCACTCCTCCTTCCACAAGCAAAGAAACAGACCTGACATCAATCATAATAATAGCTACTGTTTATTAAGTACTTATTATGTGCCAGGTACTTTGTTAGGGGTTGGTGACTTTGTTAGGGGTATTAGGGGTTGGCAGCAATAAAATGACCACCACATACTGGATATTTACTGTGCGCAACACAGTGCAGTAGGAACTTACATGAGTTGTCTCTACATGGCAGTGACTCTTTCCCTGAGGATCCAGGTATCTTTTTTAAAATCATTTAATGACTTGATCTCTCCCAAGTACTTCAGTTTCTAAGCTCTCCCTCTCCCTGGGAATAGGGATCCCAGCCCCTTTTAGCACTAGACAGCAAACCCACAACTTACCAACCTCTAACTTCACCCCAGCAGGCAAATTCCCCAGGAAAATGAACAGTAAATGAGTAAACCCTCCAGACAGAAAAGGGCTGAGCCCCTAAGAGAGTCAGGATGGCATTTTCGGAAATGTTCACTTCAGGTTGAAAAGAGAACTTTTGAAATGATTAGTGAGTTATTTAGAACCTCAATATTCTAAAGTTTGAGAAGCTAACATACTGAGAAATTTAATTTAGATTTCCTTAACGTGCTCTCTCATGATAAGAGAGCATTCAGTATATAAATGCTATGCAACAGTACTGCCAAATTGCAACACAGAATGGGAGAAATTTGTCATTTTGAAATGCTAAGGGAGTTCTTACTAACAGCTTTCTCATCTTGTAAAGCTATTATTTTTCTGAACGATAATATGATTTATAAACCTCAGCTGAATTTTATAGTTTTGATGGGAACAGACTCAAAGTAAAATGCATTTTCTCAGAAGATAAAATTCTCTCAGGAGTTGTCCAAATGAGGAATAAAAAGAAACTTCTGCAACCAAGTATACCAAAGTCCTGGTCTCTGTTGGCATCTCTGTAGGTGAATGCTGGTCTTCCTTGGAGTTCTGGGCTGGGTTAGACTCTCATTCTCACTCTGCACACTTTCGCTGGGTGACATCAGCCACTCCAAGTGCTTTGACTCTTACCCAGGCCAGCAACTCCCACATCCACACTCCCATTCCCTCACAGCTCTGCAGAGTTACAATGCCCTATGTCTAACTACCCACTAGACTGACCACCATCACATCCTAAGCCACATTAACCTCAGATTCTCTCCTGTCCCCAAACCCTGCTTCTTCTCCTAGAACGTTAGGAGAATGATACTAACATTTAGAGAAATAAGTAAGGTACGAATCTTGGAATCTAGCACAGGAGACAGAAAAGTGAGTAGGCAGCAACAGTACTCTTAGGGAGGATAAATGAAATTCAAACATAATCTAACTTTTTTTTTTTTTCCCTCTGTCATCCAAGCTGGAGTACAGTGGCACAATCTTGGCTTACTGCAACCTCCTCCTCCTGAGTTCAAGCGATTCTCCTGCCTCAGAATCTCAAGTCACTGGGATTACAGGCATGGGCCACCTCACTTGGCTATTTTTTCTATTTTTAGTAGAGATGGTGTTTCGCCATCTTGGCCAGGCTGGTCTCGAACTCCTGACCTCAAGTGATCCACCCATTTTGGCTTCCCAAAGTGCTGGGATTACCAGCTTGAGCCACAGCACCTGGCCCCATAATCTAACATTTTGCTGTAGAATATTGATGTGTTTGATTATAGGGGTATTAATGGTATATGTATATTCTTTCTGATATCTAAAAATTTCTGAATTCAAAAACACATCCAGACCAAGGGTTTTGGATGAAAAATTTGAGAACCTGTCATGTATAAAGCATAAGTTATATAAGGTGATAATATACATAAAATGCCTCCTTAGTGCAGACTAGCATATAGTAAGGGCTCAGAAATGACAACAATTATTAAAAAGAGGAAATGGGCTACCTTAGACTTTATAGAACATTGAGGAAGCTGAGACATCTTATAGGAAATACATGTTTTCCTTCTCTAGTCCCCCCAAATTTTTATAATCATATATTTCAAAAATTGGAAGGCAACTACTTTTCTGTGCATGATCATGCTTTTAAATTATAGGCTTTGCCATTACCCCCCTTTTACAGTAGGAGGAAGATTCTGAGTATTTATTACAGAGGCAAGCAAAGGTCGGCATGGGTGATTCTGGGAGAGGAAGCAACAGAAGTAAAGTCCTGGTCGAATGGAAGAGGTGTTCACACAAAGAGAATAAACATCCAAAGTCTGCAACCCAGAAAGCTGGGCACAAAGTGATGACAGCTGAAGGCGGGACATCTTTGGGGAAAATTATAAAGAGCCTTGAATGTGATAAGTTTGTATTTTATCCTGTAGATGACTGATTTTCAGATGTTTTTAGCAAGAGAGCTTTATGGAATCAAAACTTGATTTTGATGGGAGCTCCGTCCACTGCAGCCACACACCAACTGGTTTCTACTGTGTCCCAAGTGCTCCTTTAAAAGAGCAGATCTTATCATCTCAGTCCTCCAGGCACACTCTTCAAAGATATCTCATTAAAGTTGGAGTGAAATGCCATCTCCCTGCTGGCTCTGGGTAATGTGGCCCTACCCACCTTCCCAGCTCATCTCATACAGGTTGAGTATTCCTTATCCGAAGTGCTTGAGACCAGAAATGTTTTGGATTTGTGATTTTTTTTTCGGATTTTGGAATATTTGCATATACACAATGAGATATCTTGGGATGGGGACCCAAGTCTAAACACAAAATTCATGTACGTTTCAAACACATACATGAATAGGCGTGTGTGTGTGTGTGTGTGTGTGTGTGTGTGTATGTATCCTGAAGCTAATGTTATACATTCTTCTTAATAATTTTGTGCATAAAACAAGTTTGTGTTTTACACAAACATTGAGCCATCAGAAAGCAAAGGTGTCACCACTGCAGCCTGCCATGTGGACAGTTTGTGGTTGTTTGGCATCACCATCGTTCCTAACCCTAAATTTATGTGCTATCAATCCATGTTTTAATGTGACCTGATACATGAGGTCAGGCGTGGAACTTTCCATTGTAGTGTCATGCCAGCATCTGAAAAGTTCTGGATTTTGGAGCATTTCAGATTTTGGATTTTCAGATTAGGCATGTGTAACCTGTACTACCTCCTTGACTTACCACTCGTAGGTCCTCTCACAAGCCCATGTCCCTCCCCTCCTGAAGAACTTTATAAGGGATGCCCTCTCTCTGACTCCTCCCTTCCACTTGCCTAGTTAGCTCTTAGTTCGCCATTTCAAACCACAGCTCTGCCACCCTTTTTCGGGTAAGGGTTTCTCAGCATGGTCAGGACACTCTATTCTATGCTCTCCTGCACTCTGTGGACTTCCTTGCAGCCTTTAATCAAGGTTGTGTTAAATGATCAGCTACAGGTCTGGTTGTTTGATCCTTTCTCTTTCTATGCTGCAAACTTTGAGAATGGGAAGTATGGCCCCATCTGGCTTGTTTATGACAGCGTCCTGGCACCTCCCTCAGGCCCCTAAGCAGACCACCATTTGTTGAAAATACACCAGTAAATATAACAGGAAGACAAATTGGGAAGGAGGCCGTTGTGGTTGAAATTAGGATGGAGCCTTTGGTTGAAGCAGGAATGTGGGGCCTGGGGTACTTCCCACCAAGCCTGCCCCTTCCCCACCACAGGGGTCCTGGAGGCACAGAGTAGAAAGCACTGAAAAGCACTGGTAGAGATGATGGGATGCCCTGACTAACGAAAGGTTTCATTATTTGCCTTTGGGGTGAGGAAAACTCTTTTCCTCTTGGCCTGAGGAAACTTTCTTTTGCATTGTGGTCAAAAGAATGATCAAAGTAGCTTTGTGTAGACAGGAAGCATATTTCATTCATTTATTTCAACATCTTGTCTCTCTTGGTTAAGAAATGACTGTAAAAGACATTGTAAGCTAGTCAGAATTGTATTATTTTGTGCAAGACTGGATATAGAGTAGACGTTTCTTTGGAAAGTCATCGTGGCCTAGGTCCAGACCATTAGGAAGGTTGCCTCCATCTCTGTGGATCTGTGCACACATGGCCCCATTCCTGGGTCTGGGATCATGTGAGACAGTGCAGATCATCTGACTCTAACACTCCTTCAGTGTGGTCCACTATAATAGAGTCAAGGGATCCCTATATCTGTTAAATAGGGTGAATGGAAGTGAAAATTACCTTTTGACTGAGTGGCATTGCTGAAAACTATCAATAGAAGTGGCCCAAGATCCTTTCACATTTTCTCAGTTTTAAATGTTGAAAACTTTCAAATTACTGGAACTGTGGGTTTCAGGATTCAATGACTTCAAGGCCAGCTGAAAATAAATAACAGACTGGGTCAAAATAAAAGAAGCATGTCTGTGCAATCCCAGATTAAAGCAAAAATATGTGCTGGCCAAAAGTGTCATTTTTCAACCTCAATATATTTTTTCTAAATTCTAAGATCCTGCATTTGACATGTTTAAGAGGGAGATATAACAGCTGAAGTTGTCTTTGTTCAGAATGTAGGAGACAGTTTTGTCTAGACTTTCAAGAAAGATATAGAATGACATTTTCAGAACAAATCAAAACGTATTTTTAAATTCCTTTTCCCCCTTCACAAAGAGGATTTGACATGCTTCTGTGATTTCAATTTGGTTGATCTATAAATGGCCTCAATAGTTTAACATGAAAAGCAGAGTAAAATGAACCATTGAGAAAAGTTATTAAAATACTGTTAGTTCACTTTCTTACCTTCACAGTAACCTTACCACCAAAAACAACTTAGTAACTAACATTAAATGCAGTGGTTTCTAGATAGGTGTTAATCTCTTGGCATACATTTTCCAACTTAGTTCTCACCACAATCCATAAAGCAGGTATTGCTCTTATGTTAATTTTCTTTCTTTCTTTTTTTTTTTTTCAAGACTGGGTTTCACCACGTTGGTCAGGCTGGTCTTGAACTCCCGACCTCAGGTGATCCACCCGCCTTGGCCTCCAAAGTGCTTGGATTACAGGAGTGAGACTGAGACACAGGGGGTTGGGATGATTCACTCAAACCCATAAAGCCAAGCAGTGACTAGGTCTGACTGATCCCCCAAACCTGCCTTCCTGTCCTCCTCACCACTGTGCTTGGGTCTTCTTTCTCCACAGGGCCAGCATCGTACAAAAACGCATTATTTACTTTCAAGATGAGGGCTCTCTGACCAAGAAACTTTGTGAACAAGGTAAGATGCTGGCGGGCTAGTGGGGTGGGGGGGGGAGGGGGAGAGGCAGATACGTGGAAGGCAGCTCCTCCTGCACAAGCCTGCTGCAGGAGGCCACTGGACTTCGTGAGTTCCTCTGGGTTTTTGCTGTCTCACGTAGCACTGATTTTTAATCTGGCTGTGTGCTGTGGATAATTGGATCCGCCTTAAGCTCTAATTACTCAGCTTGATTCCCTGGGTAGGAGATAATGTACCTTATATAGGTGTCGTCGTCTTATTTTTGTGAAACAGTGATTATTCTGAAGAGGTTCTTTGGAATAATTCACAGGACTTAATTAAGGAATGTACAATTGTGTACCTTTAAAAAATCTATAATGGTTCTTTGGAAAAAGTCCCCAGCAGGATCTTGTATGGCACCCAGACAATATGGGGGGATTTTCTCCAGAGAAGACCAGCAGGGGATGGGGATGCCAAGGGGGCGTTGACCTTGTGAGATCACCACACTCAAGGATCTAGTCCTTACATTTGCAAGTTCATCAGCCCCCTCTCCTTAGGTTGAAGGTATCCTAACAAAGCACGTAGAGACTAACTAGGCTGGGGAGGATAAAGCAGAGGCCTGAGTTTAAACCAGGCCCAGGTTTGAATCTGCCCCTGCCCTTTCTAGCCGTGTGACTTAAACACATAAAATAGTACAGTACCTCATTGACACATAGTAAATGTTATCTGTAGAATAGATAGCTCTTGTTATCTATATCTGAAAGCTTATTCATTAATCTGTAAAAAAAGAATTCAGACCTTAAACATCTGAATGTTTTTAGAAGCTGCTAGATAACTAAATAAAAATAAAAATATTCTATATTTATGCAGCATAACTATCTCTATTTATTTTTGCAGAATTTTTATTTGCATTTAGAGCAATTAGTCTTTTGAGAAGAAATAATCCTCTCCAACTACAGCAAATTATAAGCTATTAAGAAAAAGAAAGGTTGATAAAGGTCTTCTGGGAAAACAATAATAATAGCTAATAATTTTTTAGTGCTTTGCTGCATGGCAAGAACTATTCAAAGCACTTTATATAGATTAATTTTGTAATCTGCACAACAGCCCTATATGGTAAAGATTATTATTTTTATTTTATAGATGAGGAACCTGACACAAAAAGTTTAAATAGCTTTCTCAGCATCATAGAGCTAGTGGTGGAAGGCAGGGTTTGAAGTTAGGAGCCAGTGCCCTTAACCATTGCTTTCTATCAAAACAACTTCATCCAGTTCAATAGTTCTTATCATTGCCTTTGACAGATCAATGCATTGTCCCCCTGTAGATGAGCTGAACAAAAGCTAGGTCCCCTGTTTGGGATTGCTTGGGGAACATGGAAATAGCAAAGAAGAGAGAGTCGGATGCCTTGCATTAGGGTCATACCTCCCAGAGGGGCTGGAGAGCTGGAATTTGCGGTCCAGAGAGCCCACCATTAGCTTCCAGAAGGGCACCACCACATGTGGCTTCTGTGGATTTTCTTTTTTGTGTGTTCAGCTGCATGCAAGTTCACTCAACCTTTCTCTAAATGGAGCATCTCCACTTATTAAGTCTTGGTTCCTCAATGACAGTCCCATCCCTGCTATAGTTCCATGTGATGAGATCCAGGTGCTGCCATGGAGTTGTAGGTGTTTTGGATCACATATTTAGAAGACACCCCTAGGTCTTCTCCCACAGGCACTGTGGTATGGTTTTGTTAGTTTGACTGTCAGGGGACAGCCTTATTTCCAGGAGCTGAGGGTTCTTAGGAGACACTTCCCTGACACCCGCGTGTTCTGACAGCAATCATTAACTAATGTGCACTTCCCAAAGTCTCAATTCTTGTGTGAAGCCTTGTCTGAGCTGTGAATATGCTAAAATAATCTAGATACAGTGTCAATAAAATGGCATGGCAAATCTCTACTTAGTTCTCACTTGTGAGACAGAGATCCTATCAAAGTAACTAATCATGCATCCGTATGCAAAGACCACTTGTCGATGGCAACTTAATGGACAAAAAAAAAAAAAGCCCAGCAGGACCTGGGCTGTAGGATGATTAGGTGTCCTTGTAGATGCTCCCCAGAAATGGTAGACCCATGAGGAAATTCATCAGTTAGCAAACGGAATCGGGAAGCATGTTAAGAAAATGTAAACGTAGAACAAAGGAACTTTTTAAAATGTGTGCGACCCCGGCTGTGGGACCCCGACCCACGGAGGCAGGCACTCAATAGACTCGAGGCAGGACGCATGGTGACCGGTACCGACTTTATTGGGATCTCCGGGCGACTCAAGCGGGAAGGGAAGAATCGCGCGCACTTTCTTTGTTCGGTTGACTTTACAGGGACAGAGGGCCTGGGGCGGTAGGAGAGCTGACCTGGCAGGTAGTAATTGGCTAGGTTGATTGCTGGGCAGGAAGCCTGCCGGGCGGGAGCTTGTGGGACGGGAGGTTACAGGAGAGCTGGTGGGGCGGATGGTGATTGGTTCAGTGGGCCGCTGGGCGGGAAGGTTGCTGGTCTTGGGTCCCGCCAGGATAGAGGAGATAAGGGACCCTCCCTGTGGGGGAGGAAGGGCCTTCTTTATCGGGAATTAGGCCCTTTCCACATGGCTGGGGAACGGGGCCAAAAATCCTCTTCCAGACAAAATGTATGCTCAATTATCGCTTGCTCTTTCATTAAGTTCTCTATGTTCTTTGCTTCCTTGTTGAGTCCAATCAAATCTATCAAGGAAGGGGAGAGAAAAACTTGTATTTATTATTTTCCTCTAATTTAAGTCATTAATCCATAGGGAAAAAATTAAGAGCTGCACAGATTAAAAGCAAAGGCAATCAATACTTTTAAAAAGCAAGTTAAACAATAAATTACTTCCAATTAAGAACAGAGAAACAAAATATTCAAAAAAGTGACCTGTAACAAACATATGCATACACATACTTTATTTTTTATTTTTTAATATTTTTGAGACAGAGTTTTACTCTGTCACCCGGCTGGAGTGCAGTGGCATGAGCTTGGCTCACTGCAACCTCTACCTCTCAGATCAAGCGATTCTCCTGCCTCAGCCTCCCAAGCAGTTGGGATTACAGGCACATGCCACCTTGCCCAGCTAATTTTTGTATTTTTAGTACAAATGGGGTTTCATCTCTACTAAAGATGGGAAGATCTCTGTCTCACAAATAAGAACTAAATAGAGATTTGCCGTGTTGGCCAGGCTGATCTGGAGCTCCTGATCTCAAGTGATTCACCCACCTCTGCCTTCCAAAGTGCTGGGATTACAGGCATGAGCCACTATGCCCAGCCCTGCATACACATACTTTAATACCATGTCACTAACAAAGGAAAGAGTCAAAAAGAAGGAAAATGAAGGAAAACACAGGGAAAGGAGGAAAACGTCAACAAAAAAGAAATAATGAGAAAAAAAAGAAAAAGGCAAGAGAGAGAATACAGAAAGAGAGTTGCAAAAGGAAGCCAGTGGATTTGGAGTAAAAATGGGGAGAGAGGGCAGCTCTGGAGATGCTCCATAGCCTGAAATTACTCATGATTGGTAGGCCCTGCTGTGGTTAGGAGTAAGTGGACGATTCTTATCACTGCCCTTTGAAAGCCTGATTCATTTTCAATAGCTTTTCCTCAGTAGGAAAACAGTATGTCTGTTTTTATTTTCAAACTTAAAAATTTATTTTTCAAATGGAAGCTTATTTTCCTTTGAAAATCCAAAAGGTTTATTATAAGTGCATTCCTTTGAACCCTCAGAAATATCTTTAAGTTTACCACTTCTATCTGAAAGTCCTTTTGATAAGGCAAAGCTACTAGTCAGCCTCTTTTGGTTTTTGTAGAGACTATTGCTGCCTCATTTAATAGCCCCTAGTAGTTACAATTGAAACCTCAGCATGTATCTCTGATTTAGAAATCCTAGAACTATGCAGAGAGCCTTTTTTTTTTTTTTTTTTTTTTTGAGACAGAGTCTCGTTCAGGCGCCAGGCTGAAGTACAGTGGTGTGATCTTTGCTCACTGCGACTTCCGCTTCCCGGGTTCAAGCAATTTTCTTGCCTCAGCCTCCTGAGTAGCTGGCCTGGGACTATATGTGTACACCACCATACCCAGCTAATTTTTGTATTTTAGTAGAGACGGGGTTTCACTATGTTGGCCAGGATGTTCTTGATCTCTTGACCTCGTGATCTGCCCACCTTGGCCTCCCAAAGTGCTGGGACTACAAGTGTGAGCCACCGCGCCTGGCCTGGGAGCCAGTTTTTTTAATGTGTCTTTCTTCATTTGAGAAAAGCAACACAGAAACAATAAAAACATTTTCTTTCATTGCTATCTATGTAGACCTATCCAGAGGAGGTCTTTCCTGCAGTAATGTAGCACAGAGATTAAGGGCGTGAGCTCTGGACCCAAAAAGACCTGGCCTCTAGTTCTGCCTGCCCTATTCCTAACCCTGTGACCTTGAGCAGGTTACCTAATCTGCCTCAAGTTACTGATCTGTAAAGTGGGGTTAACTAAAGTACTTACCTTCTAGCATTGTTAGGATCAAATGAGACAATATATGGAAAGAAATCAACACAAAAAAGGACTCAGTATTTTGTATTTATTATTATGATGTCTCATCCTTTCGTCTATACCCTACAACCTAGAATTCACTTTTATCCATCACAGATTTTATACATGTAAACCAAATCAACCCAGTAAATTCCAAAAGGAAGTCTTATAAAATGCTCTTCCTAACACTCACAATGATTTTAATATTCCTTGTCACTGCTCTTTGTATAATATTTAAGAATAAATGTCCAACTGCAAAGAAAAAACCATTTATGTTAATACTACAGGAAGAACTAAAAAAAAAAAGCAATTGAAGCAAGTTGCATCCGTAGTCATTGTTTTCATCTTACAGGAAGCAGAACATACTAAAAGCAACAATGTGCATCTAGAGATGTGGGTTTGACAATCGGAAATACTGAATTTATTCATGTAATCTCTCTTTCCCCGCTTATCAGCTATTCACAGCTAAAAATGAGGGCCAAGAGGGAATCTTAAGTTTTTCCTGGCTGCTTCTATACCCAGAAGTACAGTAAACTTGAGCTTATGAACACATTTCTGTCCCCCACACATTCCAGTGAAGTCTCTGAAAGTGTGATAAGAAGTGACATGATTATGTATGCATGCCATTTTTTTTTTTTCATTTCAGTAGTTCTTTACGTCTCTCCATTTATTTTCACTGTTCTACTTCAAAGTCATTGCTTCAGGTCCTATCATTTTGGTCCCAGAGAATATTTCCTAGAGAAAGCACACACATTTATTCCTCTTAAAATTTGTTAGAGAAATCCTGTTGTGGGAGAGAAGGGGAAGGAGACCAGGATCCAGAAAGGATGATTGAGTAATTTTCACCCCTGATTTTTCAACAGAGCCCCCATCTTAAATATTCTCAAATAACCTATTGGTTGTTGTTCCCACAGATCTTGCCAAGTTATTAGAGGAAAAGCTCTGAATTCTTTTTTTTCAAAAGATTACCATACTTAGAGACATACAGAATCCTTTATTGCCCAAGTACTGATCTGGTTCTAAGTCTTATTAACTAACGAAAACTGCGTCTTCTTTTCCTAAGTCTAAGGATAAGATGAGATGGTGATAGCACTACCTTATACACAGCCCACATTTACTTTCTAATGTGGTGACTTTTCTGACTGTTTCAGATTCCACATTTGATGGGGTGACTGACAAACCCATCTTAGACTGCTGTGCCTGTGGGACTGCCAAGTACAGACTCACATTTTATGGGAATTGGTCCGAGAAGACACACCCAAAGGATTACCCTCGTGAGTAGAGTGGCTACTCTCTGGTTTGGGGAAAAGCACATTATCAAAGTTCTATTTGGTTGTGGGGCATACTAGCTGCAGCATGTCAGATCTGCTCCCTAGTATCAGCTGGTTCATGAAATGCATATTCCAAGTACATATATTCATCAAGACAGGCAAACATTATATGTATATTCATCGAGACAAGCAGGCATTATACGGGTATGCTTTCAGCTTCTTTGCATAATATTGTGCTTTCTTATTTGTGATTTTTAAAAATATTCCTGAAGTCATGCTACTTATCTTCAGGTCAGGCATTTGGTAACCTCAATCCCCATGGAATGACCCTGTCCATGAATTCCATGACAGACTTGCTAAAAATAGCTGCCAAAAGGGACCTGCTCTTGATTCTATAGGTCAAGGTGAACAAATACTCTACTATCTAGGTGTTGGTAATTAGTGAGTATGCTCTTTTTCTACTGACTTCAGATGTCACCTTGAAATCCCTTCATGAGGGGCAAGCCATGGTGGCTCAAGCCTGTATTCCCAGTGCTTTGGGAGGCTGATGTGGGAGGATCATTTGAGGCCAGGAGTTAGAGACCAGCCTAGGCAACACAGCAAAATTTTAAAATTAGCTAGGCATGGTGGTGCATGCCTATAGTCCTAGCTGCTAAGGAGGCTTAGACAGGAGGTTCTTAAGCCCAGGAGCTTAAGGCTGCAGTGAGTCATGATCACACCACTACACTCCAGCCTGGGCAACAGAGTGAGACTCTGACTCAAAAACAACAACAACAACAACAACAAATTCTTTCATAATACTGTTATCAAGATAGCCAATACAAAGCCATGAGAGTTGTCAGGAGACCCCAAACTTACCATTTTTAAGTAGATCCTACTAATTCCCCTTTGTCATATAATTGTCTCAACAAATGCCTAATGTGTCAGGCACTGTGCTCAGCTCTAGAGTTGTAATAGTGACCATATTCTCGAGCCACTCAGCAAGACACAGACACTAACCAAATAGTCATACAGAAGAATGTGAAGACTATAAGAAAAGTGGACTTAGTGTGAACCAAGCATTTTTACATATGTTATAGTGTTTAATCCTCAAAGCAATATGTTTTTGTGGATATGTTTACTGAGGATCAGAGAGATTTCATGATTTGCCCACAGTCAGATGTAAGTAACGGATCTAAGATCCAAAGGGGTTTGTCAGGCTCCTAGGCCTGCCTTTTGTTTGGGTTGTATGTTGCCCATTCTCTCTGTGAGTGGCAGGATGTCCATGTATGGCACTGAGCCTGTTTTTTCTGTTCATTGTCTGTTTTGTTCTTGTGCATTTTACTTTGGAGTTACCACACTTCAGAAAGAACAGTAGGAATGGGAAAGAGAGATTAAAAAGAGGGATTTGGCTCAGGTCCCAAAAGAAAGGGGGAGAAAAGGGCTTATGACTGGGACTTAAGAAGACTCAGGCCAGACCAGAACCTCCATGATCCCCATGCAGCCCACCCAGAGGGGACTCTGACATTAGTTGGCAAATCAAGAGCTCTATTGTTTAATGTTACCACATGCAATCAAGGCTTGGGATCTTAGAAACCTCTTTCTAGTTCATGCTTCTGACTCTGGGATTCAGCCTGATCTGCATCAGCTATGTGGGAGACCTGTGCGAACAAACTTGGACTCTCTGCCTGGGGGAAAGAAAACACTTGGAACAAGCATGATGGAAAAAATTTCCTCCAGCCTCTCCTATCCCCTAACCAGAGGAAATAAAATGTTATGGGCCCATTACTCATCTTTTGTGATCCTAAGAAGCTTCTTGACCTTTTCTATTCTGCCACTGTCATTTCCCAGAATTTAGGGAGGAGATGGGAAAAAAAAGAAAAAAACATTGTTTTTGGGTCTTTTGGCCAAATCAAGTGCAAATCTATACAGAATTTCTGTGGTGGTGTTCAGAGTTTCTTAATAAATATGGCAGATGTGTGTTCCAGATCTTCTAGGATTGTTCCATTGTCAGACATTATGTCTGATATACATTGTCTGTCAGACTGTATCCTAATTTTTTCTTAGAAAATTCATGGTCACTGTGTACTGACTGAATAGCACTTAACATATCATACTGCAATTATTTCTTTTAAAGTTTGTCTTTCTCACCAGACTGAGAAGTCCACCAGGACAAAAGTGATGACACGCTTATCTTTGATTCTTGGTGCCTGGTGCCTTCCCAAGCACTATGTACTGATTGTTGAACTAGGAATGGCATTCACTATGACCTGGGAAGCAGATGTCTAGCCTTCACCTAGTCATGATGGGCAGTACTGAGGGGAGTGTGGGCCAAACCTTCCATGGAGAAAAAGGAGTGAACACTCAGGGAGACTGGAGCCATTTAGAAGGGCACAGGGAGAAACTAATTAGGACCTTGAAAATTTAATGTTCTCAAAAGTTATTTCTATCAATCTTAGATAATAGGTGAATTTCCTTTTGCCAGTGTAGAGGTGATGCTGTCTTGATAACCAGTCTCTGTCATCGTGCCCAGAGAAGCTTCCCCACAACAGTGCAAACTGAGAAATGCCAAACCCCCTGTCCTTTATTAATTAGTTATCCAAAACACTGCTTTTTCTGCAGTGATCTTAGGACAGTGGTCTCAAGCTTTTAAATCTCAGGACCCCTTTTACATGCTTAAAAAATCTTTGAGGATCCTAACATAAGTGATTTATATGGGTCATAGCCATCAATGTTCACTATATCAAAAATTAAAACTGAGAAATTTAAAAATATTATTTATTTTAAAAATAAACCTAGCAAATTAAAAATAATAAACTCATGACAGATTAACATAAAGAACATATTTTCTGAAAATACCTATATTGTTCAAAACAAAATAAGTGTAGTGAAAAAAAAAATCAATGTTTTACATTTTTGCAACTGTCTTTGCTGTCTGGCTTAATAGAAGACACCTGGATTCCCATTTGCCCTTGTTTCTGCATTCAACTTGTGGTCTGTTTTTTTGGTTGAAGTATGCAAAGAAAATTGTCTTATATGGATATGTAATTGGAAAAGGGAAGAGTATTTTAATAACCTTTTCCAATAATTATAGATAATCTTTGATCCTACACCAGAACTCTACAAATGGTTGTTTTTTTAAGGTTAATTACAATGTGGAATATGAAACTATATCAATGAACTTATACTCTTACATTAAAAGTCAATGCTTTACCTTCTACTTTGAATAGATCTTTTACAAATGCATGATTATATAACATCTTACGTCGATCATTTGGAAAATACTGGTTTACTGAGTTATGCAGATTATCCAAGAGTTGGGACAGTTCATTAAACAATATGAAAAGCCTTATCCATTAATATCACTATGAAGCTCATCAGAAAAGTATTTAAGACTGGAAAGCTATCAAGTTCATAGTAATGAATGCAAGTTTTCTAAAATTCTGGGTTTTGCTTGAAAGCTCAAATTTTATCCTTGGCAACAAATACTGTCAGTTGTTTTCCTTGAAGTGACAGGCTCACTTTATTTTTGAGAAAATGTAGGCCAAATTCCCATGTCTGAATAACCGTAATTTGTCTGTCATTTGTCCTTTCAAGTGAAAATAATGTTTTATGAACATAAAAAGTGGCTAGTCCAGCTTGTACCTCAAAGAGTCGCATAAATGCTCTTATTCAAGACAATCATAGTACTTCAGTATGTAGCAGAAGTGCTTCTGCATAGTTCCCAATTAGTCATACAGAAAAATAAAAAGATGTTTACTCAAAGGCAGAGATCTAATGAAATTAATCATTTTTATTGTTTTTTTCAAGGACATT
>NW_016107354.1:3996227-4010855 GCF_001604975.1 Cebus imitator
TTTTACTTTAAGTTCTGGATACATGTGCAGAATGTGCAGATTTGTTACATACATATACATGTGCCATGGTGGTTTGCTGCACTATCAACCCATCATCTAGGTATTTGTCCTAATGCTGCCCCTTCCCTTGCCCCCACCCCCACCCTTCAACAGGCTCCCGTGTGTGATGTTCCCCTCCTTGTGTCCATGTGTTCTCATTATTCAGCTCCCACTTATGAGTGAGAACATGCAGTGTTTGGTTTTCTGTTCCTGTGTTAGTTTACTGAGAATGATGGTTTCCAACTTCATCCACATCCCTGCAAAAGAAATCAACGCATTCTTTTTTATGGCTGTGTAGCATTCCATGGTGTATATGTGCCACATTTTCTTTATCCAGTCTATCATTGATGGGCATTTGGGTTGGTTCCAAGTCTTTGCTATTGTAAGTAGTGCTGCAATAAACATACATGTGCATCTGTCTTTATAGCAGAATAATTTCTAATCCTTTGGGTATATACCCAGTAATGGGATTGCTGGGTCAAAAGGTATTTCTGGTTCTAGATCCTTGAGGATTGCCACACTGTCTTCCACAACGGTTGAACTAATTTACTCTTCCACCAACAGTGTAAAAGCGTTCCTATTTCTCCACATCCTCTCCAGCATCTGTAGTTTCCTGACTTTTTAATGACTGCTATTCTAACTGGCTTGAGATGGTATCTGATCGTGGTTTTGACTTGCATTTCTCTAATGACCAGTGATGATGAGCTTTTTTCATATGTTTGCTGGCTGCATAAATGTCTTCTTTGAGAAGTGTCTGTTCATACTTGCACCTACTTTATTTTTTTCTTGTAAATTTGTTTAAGTTCCTTGTAGATTCTGGTTATTAGACTTCTGTCAGGTGGGTAGATTGCAAAATATTTTTCCCTTTCTGTAGGTTTCCTGTTCACTCTAATGGTAGTTTCTTTTTCTGTGCTGAAGCTCTTTAGTTTTAGTTAGATCCCACTTGTCAATTTTGGTTTTTGTTGCAATTGCTTTTGGTGTTTTAGTCACGAAGTCTTTACCTATGTCTGTGTCCTGAATGGTATTGCCTAGGTCATCTTATAGGGTTTTTCATGGTATTAGGTTTTACGTTTAAGTCTTTAATCCATCTTGAGTTAATATTTGTATAAGGTGTAAGGAAGGAGTTCAGTTTCTGTTTTCTGCATATGGCTAGCCAGTTTTCCCAGCACTATTTATTAAATAGGGAATCCTTTCCCCATTGCTTGTTTTTGTCAGATTTGTTGAAGATAAGATGGTTGTAGATGTGTGATGTTTTTTCTGAGGCCTCTGTTCTATTCCATTGGTCTGTACATCTGCTTTGGTACCAGTACTGTGCTGTTTTCATTACTGTAGCCTTCTGGTATAATTTGAAGTTGGGTAGTGTGATGCCTCCAGCTTTATTCTTTTTGCTTAGGAATGTCTTGGCTATATGGGGACTCTTTTGGTTCCATATGAAATTTAAAGTAGTTTTTTCCAGTACTATGAAGAAAATCAATGGTAGCTTGATGGGAATAGCATTGAATCTATAAATTACTTTGAGCAGCATGGCCATTTTCACAATATTAATTCTTCCTATCCATGTGCATGGAATGTTTTTCCATTTGTTTGTGTCCTCTCTTATTTCCTTGAGCAGTGGTTTGTAGTTCTCCTTGAAGAGGTTCTTCACTTTCCTTGTTTTATTCCTAGATATTTATTCTTTTTGTAGCACTTGGGAGTTCACTCATGATTTGGCTCTCTGCTTGTCTATTATTGGTGTGTAGGAATGCTTGTGATTTTTGGACATTGATTTTGTATCCTGAGACTTTGCTGAAGTTGCTTATCAGCCTAAGGAGATTTGGGGTTGAAACGGTGGGGTTTTCTAAATATACAGTCATGTCATTTGCAAACAGAGACAATTTGACTTCCTTTCTTCTTATTTGAATAAACTTTATTTCTTTCTCTTGCCTGAATGCCCTGGTGAGAACTTCCAATACTATGTTGAATAGGAGTGGTGAGAGAGGGCATCCATCTTGTGCCAGTTTTCAAGGGGAATGCTTCCAGCTTTCGCTCATTTAATATGATATTGATTATGAGTTTGTGGTAAATAAATAGCTCTTATTATTTTGAAATATGTTCCATCAATACCTAGTTTATTGAGAGCTTTTAGCATTAAGGGTGTTAAATTTTATCAAAGGCCTTTTCTGAATCTATTGAGATAATCATGTGGTTTTTGTCATTGGTTCTGTTTATGTGATGGGTTATGCTTATTGATTTGCCTATGTTGAACCAGCCTTGCATTGCAGGAATGAAGCTGACTTGTTGTGGTGGATAAGCTTTTGATGTGCTGCTAGGTTCTGTTTGCCAGTATTTTATTGAGGATTTTCACATCGACGTTTATCAGGGACATTGGCCTGAAATTTTCTTTTTTTGTTGTGTCTCTGCCAGGCTTTGGAATAGAGATGATGCTGGCCTTATAAAATGAGTTAAGGAGAAGTTCCTCTTTTTCTATTGTTTGGAATAGTTTCAGAAGGAATCGTATCAGCTCCTCTTTGTACCTCTGGTAGAATTCAGCTGTGAATCTGTCTGATCCTGGGCTTTATTTGGTTGGTAGGTAATTAATTACTGCCTCAACTTCAGAACTTGTTATTGGTTTATTCAGGGATTCTGCTTCTTCCTAATTTAGTCTTGGGAGGGTGTATGTGTCCAGGAATGTATCCAGTTCTTCTAGATTTTCTAGTTTATTCATGTAGAGATGTTTATAGTATTATCTGATGGTATTGTATTTCTGTGGCATCAGTGGTGATATCCATTTATCATTGTTTATTGTGTCTGTTTGATTCTTCTCTCTTTTCCTCTTTGTTAGTCTGCCTAGCAGTCTATCTGTTTTGTTGATCTTTCCAAAAAAACTGGCTCCTGGATTTATTGATTTTTTGAAGGGTTTTTCATGTTTCTGTCTCCTTTAGTTCTGCTTTGGTCTTAGTTATTTCTTGTCTTCTGCTAGCTTTTGAATTTGTTTGCTCTTGCTTCTCTAGTTCTTTTAATTGTGATGGCAGGGTGTCAATTTTAGGTCGTTCCTGCCTTCTGTTATGGGCATTTAGTGCTATGAATTTTCCTCTTAACATTGCTTTAGGTGTGTCCCAGAGATTCTGGTACATTGTCTCTTTATTTCCATTGGTTTCAAAGAACTTCTTTATTTCTGCCTTAATTTCATTATTTACCCAGTAGTCATTCAGGAGAAGGTTGTTCCATTTTTAGGTAGTTGCACAGTTTTGAGTGAGTTTCTTAATCCTGAGTTCTAATTTGATTGCACTGTGGTCTGAGAGACTACTATGATTTCTGTTGTTTTGCATTTGCTGAGGAGTGTTTTACTTCCAATGATGTGGTCAACTTTAGAATAAGTGCTGTGTGGTGCTGAGAAGAATGTATATTTTGTTGATTTGGGGTGGAGAGTTCTGTAGATGTCTATTAGGTTCTGCTTGGTCCAGAGCTGGGTTCAAGTCCTGAATATCCTTGCTAATTTTCTGTCTCGTTGATCTGTCTAATATTGACAGTGGGGTGTTAAAGACTCACTGTTATTATGTAGGAGTCTAAGTCTCTTTGGAGGTCTCTAAGAACTTGTTTTATGAATCTGGGTGCACCTGTATTGAGTGCATATATATTTATGATAGTTAGCTCTTCTTGTTGCATTGATCCCTTTATCATTATGTAGTGCCCTTCTTTGTCTTTTTTGATCTTTGTTGGTTTAAAGTCTGTTTTATCAGAGACTAAGTTTGCAACCCCTGCTTTTTCTTGCTTTCCATTTTCTTGGTAAATATTCCTCTCTCTTTTATTTAGAGCCTATGTGTGTCTTTGCATGTGAGACGAGTCTCCTGAATACAGCACACTGATAGATCTTGACTGTTTATCCAGTGTGCCAGTCTATCTTTTAGTTGGGGCATTTAGCCCATATATTTAATATTGTTATGTGTGAATTTGATTCTTCCATCATGATGCTAGCTAATTATTTTGCACATTAGTTGATGCAGTTTCTTCATAGTGTCATTGGCCTTTATATTCTGGTGGGGTTTTTTTTGCAGTGACTGGTACCAGTTTTTTCTTTCCATATTTAGTGCTTCCTTCAGGAGCTCTTGAAAGGCCAGCTTGATAGTGACAAAATCTCTCAGCATTCGCTTGTCTGTAAAGGATTTTATTTCTTCTTCACTTATGAAGCTTAGTTTGGCTGGATATGAAATTCTGGGTTGAAAATTCTTTTATTTAAAGATGTTGAATATTGGCCCCCACTCTCTTTTGGCTTGTAGGGTTTCTGCAGAGAAATCTGCTGTTAGTCTGATGGGCTTCCCTTTGTAGGTAACTTCACCTTTCTCTCTGGCTGCCTTAACATTTTTTCCTTCATTTCAACCTTGGTTACTCTGATGATATGTCTTGGGGTTGCTTTTCTCGAGGAGTATCTTAGTGGTGTTCTCTGTATTTTCTGAATTTGAATGTTGGCCTGTCTTGCTAGGTTGGGGATGTTCTCCTGGATAGTATCCTGAAGTGTGTCTTCCAACTTATTTCCATTCTCCCCATCACTTTCAGGTGCCCCAATCAATTGTATGTTTGGTCTTTTCACATAGTCCCATATTTCTTACAGGCTGTGTTAATTCCTTTTCATTCTTTTTTCTCTACTCTTGTCCTCATGCTTTATTTCACTAAGTTGATCTTCAGTCTCTGATATCCTTTCTTCCACTTGATCAATTCAGCTATTGATACTTATGTATGCTTCAGGAAGTTCTTGTGCTGTCTTTTTCAGCTCCATAAGGTCATTTATGTTTTCTCTTGTTGGCAGTTCCTATAACCTTTTATCAAGGTTCTGGGCTTCCTTACATTGGGTTAGAACATACTCCTTTAGCTCAGAAGAGTTTGTTATTACCCACCTTCTGAAGCCTACTTCTGTCAGTTCATCAAACTCATTCTCTGTCCAGTTTTGTGCCCTTGCTAGAAAAGAGTTGTGATCCTTTGGAAGAGAAGAGGCATTTTCCTTTTTGGAATTTTCAGCATTTTTGTAGTGGTTTTTCCTAATCTTCATAGATTTATCTTCCTTGATCTTTGAGGCTGATGACTTTTGGATGGGGTTTTTGTGTGGGGTTCTTTTTGCTGATGTTGATGTTATTGCTTTCTGTTTGTTAGTTTTCCTTCTAACAGGCCCCTCTTTTGCTGGTCTGCTGCAGTTTGCTGGAGGTCCACTCCATACCCTGTTTACCTGGGTATCACCAGCAGAGGCTGCAGAACAGCAAAAATTGTTGCCTGCTCCTTCCTCTGGAAGCTTCATCTTAGAGGGGCACCAGACTGACGCCAGCTGGAGCTCTCCTGTATGAGGTGTCTGTGAACTCCTGCTTGGAGGTCTCTCCCATCAGGAGGCATGGAGGTCAGGGACCCACTTGAGGAGGCAGTCTGTCCCTTAGTGGAGCTCGAGCACTGTGCTGGGAGAATCCTCCTTGTCAGGATCTGCTGAACTCTTCAGAGCCAGCAGGCAGAAATGTTGAAATCCACTGAAGCTGTGCCCACAACTGCCCCTTCCCTGAGGTGATCTGTCCCAGGGAGTTGGGAGTTTTATCTATAAGCCCCTGACTGGGGCTGCTGCCTTTCTTTCAGAGATGCCCTGTCCTGTGAGGGGGAATCTAGAGAGGCAGTCTGGCCACAGCTGCTTTGCCATGCTGTGTTGAGTTCTGCCCAGTATGAACTTCCCAGCCTCCTTAGCACTGTCAGGGGAAAGCTGCCTAATCCAGTAATGGTGGACACACCTCCCCCCACCAAGCTAGATCATCCCAGGTCAACTTCAGACTGCTGTGCTGGCAATGAGAATTTGAAGCCAGTGGTTCTTAGCCTGCTGGTCTCCATCGGAATGGGACCAGCTAAGCAAGAACACTTGGTTCCCTGGCTTCAGCCCCCTTTCCAGGGGAGTGAATGGTTCTGTCTTGCTGGAGTTCCAGGTGCTACTGGGGTATGAAAAAAAAAAAAAAGAAAAAGAAAGAAACTGCAGCTAGCTTGGTGTCTGCCCAAACAGCTGCCCAGTTTTATGCTTGAAACCCAGGGCCCTGGTGGTGTCGACACATGGGGGAATCTCCTGGTCTGCAGATTGCAAATACCACAGGAAAAGTGTAGTATCTTGGCCAGATAGCACAGTCCCTCACGGCTTGCCTTTGCTGGGGGAGGGAGGCCCCCAGCTGCTTGCACTTCCTGGGTAAGGCAACACCCCACCTTGCTTCTGCTCACCTTCTGTGGGCTGCACCCACTTCCTAACCAGTCCCAATGAGATGAACATGGTACCTCAGTTGGAAATGCAGATATCAGCCACCTTCTGTGTTGGACTTGCTGTGAGCTGCAGACCAGAGCAGTTCCTATTCGGCCATCTTGCCAATATCCTCCAAGGATATTCTTAAGTGAAACGGATCCTTTGTTGTTTACTACTGATATGTGGCAGTGAAAAGTACATCATCTACTGATACAGCTTGGGGCCATTGCCTTGATTCATGCTCAGTGCCAGAGTTAATGTCAATATATTATAAAAACAGGTAATGTCTTAGTATTATTATAAAAATAGCTTTTACCTTCCAGACCCCCTGAAATGGTCTCAGGGTTCCCAGGGACCTGTGGTCCACTTTGAGAACCTCTACAGTAGATAAGATAGCAACCTAAGGTGTCTGACCTTCAGTACTCTTTGGGTAACTTGCCCTTGGGAATTTATGTTGGACACTGCAGGAAGGTTGGGGCAACACCCAGTCTCTGCAGGCGGGCCAAATCTGACGAGGCTCTTCTCAACCATTATACAAAATGGTTTGTTCCAAGTGTTGTTTCTGGGGTTCCCTCCATTGGAGCACAGAGCTCTTTAGGAGGGGCTAGATGTGGTGAGATAAGAAGGGAGGCAGGGGAATCGCCTAAATGACCTCTGGCATTCCCTATCTATTATAATGCCATAGATCTCTGCTCGTCGTCTGGAAATAGTGAAATCCTTTTAAAACACTTCTAATCTGGTAGTTCTAGAAATCCATTTTAACTTATCATGAAAGTTTTACCTCCTAATTTTATGAATGAAAAACTCTTGAAGCACAAAAAGGTTACAGACTCAGATGACATAGCCAGAGAGTGTCCGAAACAAAATCAAAGCTTAGATCTCCTGACTCCCTTTTGCCTTCCTCTGTAGACAATCAAGAGGCAATCAATCTTCTGTCCTCTGCAGGAAAATTAATATCTTATACACAAACCATCTTTTAATAAGGCCCTGCTGTACTAACATGAACTTAATTGGTACCAAATTCTGTGCCATACTGAAGAGCTTTGCCCCAGTCTACAAAGACCTACATTGTAGGGATCCTAACTTAGAAGTCAGAAAGAGAAGGTCTGGATTCACTGAGCCTGAGTGGAGTTTCTGGACCCTGAAGTGTCAGAAAAACTGCCAGCTCCTGCAATGTCTGTTCTAGGATTGTGAGTCTGTAGCTCTGAGCCATGGCTCAGAAGCAGTTGCTTCACAGGAACAAGGTGATCAGGCTGTGTTACCACATAAGGGTGTCCTGAAGGCTGGAGACATGCCTAGTCTTTGCCAAGGGATTGAGAGTTACCTAAAAGATGCTGAGTCTCTTTACTGTCTAGCTCTGAATACAGCTCTTGGATTTTTGACAAATGCTGCTGCTACCCCATAGAGACCTTGTAATCTCCCTTGACAATGTAAGCTGCGTAGCTTTCTCCATTTTTGATATGACATCAGTTTTAATGCTATTTAACAGATACGCATTGATGAAAAGAACACTTTTTTTCCCCAGGAGCTAATTATTTTTTTCATTTGACAACACATTGCCTAAAATATAAATATAGCAATTGGGAAATATACTCTGTATAATCAAAGTTCATTTTACAGTGAAATTCAGCCATCTATTTTATTGGGTCACTGAATGTAGGAAATTATTGTTAAGCCCAGTTACATGAAAAACCACTACTCTAACACTTAGCAACTACTTTGGATTCTTCATATATTCGTCTATATACAGAGGAGCTATGTTACATTTGAACACACTGCGTTGCATTTGATTTTGTCTTCATACTTATAATTATTCGATCAGCTTGTTCTGAGCAACTTGTCTATTGTTTTATTGATCATTCAAGTAATGTCAGGTCTTTTGCTAACATAGAAAGCACTGCAATTAAAAAAAAAAAAAAACAAACAAACCTTGTACTTAGGACAGTTGAGGTGGCCACGCCTATAATCTCAGCACTTTAGGAGGCCAAGGCAGGTGGATCACTTGAGGTCAGGAGTTCGAGACCAGCCTAGCCAACATGGTGAAACCCCGTCTCTGCTAAAAATACACAAACTAGCCAGGCATGCTGACATGTGCTTGTAATTCCAACTACTCAGGAGACTGAGGCATGAGAATCGTTTGAACCTGGGAGGCAGAGGTTGCAGTGAGCCAAGATTGTACCAGTGCACTCCAGCCTGAGTGAAAAACACTTTGTACTTAAAGTCTTCCTCAACACTTCTCCTTTCCTTGGATTTATTTCCTTGAAATAATTTCCCAAGAGTAAAACTGCTGGATCAAAGAATATTGACTTTTCTTTTGGCCCGTGAGACATCTTGCCAGATTCTTCTCCAAAACATTTGATCAATTCAGTTTATTACCAATAATGAATAAATGTATATGCTTCTCCCAGCCTCCTCAGCATTTAATTAAAATTTTAATTAAAATTTTATTAATTTATTAATAATTTATTAATTAAAATTAATCTTATTTTAAATTGGCATTGGTTTAATTACCAGCACACTTGAATCTTTTTTCATCTTTACTGTCCTTTGCCTTTAAAACCACTAGGGTGTTGGCATGAATCAAGTCTGATTTTGCTCCTTGTCTCCCAAGGAGATAGCCTCAGTCATTGTCTGGCACAATGAAAGTTCTGAATAAATAGTGTAGAATGAATGGCTGAATGAATGAGAAGAAGTTACAAAATGAGTAAGGAAGAGAGTGGAGGGAGATAAGCAATGGAAAGCTGCTGAAAATATTAGGCCAGAAGAGATGAGGCCATATGTGCCTGCTGAGTAGACAGCAGCTTGGATGGGGCCAGTACTGGGTGGGAGGATGGGCAAGGAGGACATTGCAATCAGTTAGTGGGCACTGGTGTGTCTTGTACTACAGCAGTGAAAGTGGTAATGGAGAAAATTGGTATACAGGTATTGATCGACTTACGACCTATGCAACTTAAGACCATTCGACTTTACGACCACAATTGCTAGCCACGACTGCTCCACGTCTGGCAGCGCAAACGTTGCCCAGCTGGGCCTACAACAGTGCGGACCAGCTTCTGGCAGCACTACCATCTCCGCGTGCATATAACCTACTCAACTTACGACAAAATTGTGTTACCACCGGTCTGTCAGAACCAACCGTGGTCGTAAGTTGAGCACTGGCTGTATTTGACATCTCTTTCAGCAGTAGGGTCTGTCATGGACTGGATACTGAGGAGTGAGAGAGAGAAACATCAAAGCTGACAAGCCAAGTTTCTGGCTTGGAAATGGAGGTGCTCTTTCTTTTGAAAATATTCCTCAATACTATTCTTTCTCTTTTTACAAATGACTTTGAAATCATTTCATCAAGCCCTGGAAAGGATCCTGTCAGAATTTTAAGTGGGATTGCATTAAATCTCAAAATTACCTTGAGAGGAATTCTTAGCTTTATAATGTTTAGCTTGTCTAGTTTCTTCCCATTTACGAATAAAACCAATCATTTCTGGGTTTCCTTAGCACCATGCCTAGAACAGTGATACCATATGGACCATACCCCTCCTTTCTCAATCTAACTGCAGAAACAAAATTAAACATTATATTACAGTTCTCCAGAGAAAGAGACCAATAGGAGATAGATGATAGATTAGACAGGTAGGTAGGTAGGTAGATAGATAATAGATAGATAATACATTTTAATATATTTTTATGAGGAATTGACTCACATGCTTATGGAGGCTGAGGAGTCCTACAATCTGCCATCTGCAAACTGGAGACCTAGGAGAGCCAGTGGTGTAGTTCTAGTTGTAATCCAAAAGCCTGAGAACAAACGGAGCCAATGGTGTAAATGCCAGTCCCAGGGCAGGAGAAGACCAATGTCCCTGGTCAAGCAGGCAGGCAAGGCATAAAGAAATGGATTTTTTCTTCTGCTTGTTGTTCTATTCGGCCCTCAAATGATTGGATGAGGCCCACTCACACTGGGGACGGAAGTCTCCTTTGTTGAATTGCCTGATTCAAATGCAAATCACACCTGGAAATCCTCACAGATGCACCTAGAAATAATTTGAGGACCCCATGGTGCAGTTGACACATAAAATGAACCATCACAAACATTCACTGAATGATAATCCCACTGCTTCCTTCTATCACTGCGAAATCCTTCCCAAAACTGAGAAGTCTGTCTCTCAGAGCCTCCCAGCTGTACCACTGCCAGTGCTGAGATGGGACAGGTGACACTGCTGCTGCCACCAGCCTAAGTCACAAATAGAGGATGTCACCAGGAAAGAGTATTTGGCACCCAACACACGTGTCACCATACACAGTTCAGTGAAAGAAAGGGCAAAAGGGAAAGGATTAAATCTCTTCTTCACATTTTTTCTCTTGCCTGCCTTCTACCTCTCCAGAAAGGAAGTCTTATGACAACAATTCACTCCTGTATGGGTTGGGAGTGGAGAAGGAAAGTCCATGACCACATTTTTCAGTTAAACAGGGAAGACTGAACACATGAATCTCTATTGTTTCCCCAAATCCCACAAAGATAACACTAGATGAATAAAACAGATTCAGTCCCAGGGGATTTGTCTCACTTTTCTAGCACTTTTAGGTACTTTGCACAGGAGTATTTTTTAGGGATTTCATTCTAACCCCTAGATCTGCTCTTCTCTCCTCTCCATGCTGCTTTGGGAGAGTGACCTCAAGGGATCTCATCAAGTGGCTCTCTCACCCTCTGCATTCCAGCTGGATTTGGTCAGTGGGAAGCCAAGGCAGAGAGGAGTGAGGTCTGGGTCTCTACCTACCAACCCACTGTTCCCTGCCAGTGGAGGCTGCAAGTGGGCAGTCATCTTCCAGCAGCTACAGCTTCTGCCCAGCCACCGTGTCTTCTAGCTTCAGCTATCCCTCCTGGTCCCTGAAACTGCCGCTCCTTAGGTTTAGGGGTAGTCACATCTCCCTAGGAGCTTCACCTTTCTTTATTGCACTCCTTTGACCCTGCCAATTCCTTATAAACTGTCCCTTCATCAAACTTTCCTCTTGCCCCAGTTGAGTATGCCATCTGTTCCCTGTGGGGCCAAGACTGGTACTGCCACTTTTTCAGAAATTGATTCTTAGACTCTGTACGTGTATTGTTTTGATAAAATAAAAAGCAAAATTAAATACAATAAAATCAGTTATTACTGTAGGATTTTATGTTGCTATAGGATTTTGTATAGGATTATATATCCCCACTATACTGAGGCTACTTTTGATCCACTCAGAATTGCCCTCCTCTCCCCAGACTTCTCAAATAAATACTGCTTCCTTCCATTGCTTACCCAGGACCTAGAAACATCCAAACGGGACTGTCTTTTCTCTGGGTCTGTGGCTAAACTCAGATGCCAATCCAGTTCCCATTCCCAAGTTATCAAATTTCTTCTCACTTTACCAACACTGGGCTGTCATCTAACCCAAAACATAGTCAAAGGAGAAATGTTATGAAGTAGATTATTAGATAGGGGGTTTCTGGAATTTTAGCTAAGAGGACATCCTTTAATAATAGGGAGTGCATTTTCACAGATCATTTTTCCTGGTTTAAAAATACATGCAATTTCTTTAGAAACTGAGACTTGAACAAATTTTAACTTTTCCTAAATGATTTTTGTTTTCCCAAGAAAGCTTTGCAGTTTCATTCTTATGTATGCTTCATCAAGTTAATTCCTAGAATTATTTTTTGTTTTGTTATTATGAATGAGATTTCCAGTTTTCATTACATTTTCTACCAGGTTATAATTAGTATACAAAAATGCTATCATTATTCTCATTTATTGTACCTGTATGCTTTTTGTCTAATAGTTTCATGTAATATTCCTTGGGTTACATAAGTGATCAATAGTTATTTGCCTAGCTGGGCATGGTGGTCCATGCCTGTAGTCTCAGCTACTTGGGAGGCTGAGGCAGGAGGATGGCTTGAACCCAGAAGGTTAAGGCCAATGATCTATGGTCGTACCACTGCCACTGCTCTCCAGCTGGGGCAACAAAGTGAGACCTCATTTCGAAAAAGATAAATAAACAAAATTTAAAAATAATAATTTTCCCGTAAAACACAACATGTTTTTGTCTTTTTTTTTTTTTTTTTTTTTTTTTTTTTTTTTTTTTTTTTTTTTTTTTTTTTTTTTTTTTTTTTNTTTTTTTTTTTTTTTTTTTTTTTTTTTTTTTTTTGATTACTCTTCCATGGTTTCTGTGGTCTCTCACTTGTTCACTGACAATGTACAATGTTAACTCTTGGCTTCCAGGATATTTAAGGATGTTAAATATAGATGTATACTTTTAATTTTTTTAATAGATGTTGGATTTGTCTAATGCCATTTTAGCACTTACTGATATGAACAAATAATTGTTACTATTTAATCTCTTTTTGAGGAGTATTATAATCGCTAGTTTTCAATTTGCTAAACTATTCTTCCATTCTGTGATGAGCCTAATTTAATCGTGGTGTGTTTTTTTCTTCCTTTAGTACACATTCATGATTATAAACTATTCACAAGGCATTATATTTTTTGCATACATTTTCTCAATAATTCTCGCCTTAGCCCAATCGGATGAATGTTACGCTCCTGATTTATGGAAGAGAAAATTGTGTCTCAGAACGGGAAGAGAGTAGGCCTAGTTCATAGAGCAAATCTGTGGTCAAGCCAGTGCGTGATAAGAGAGGCGGAGAGAGAGAGGAGTGGGGAGAAAGAGAGACAGAGAAGAGAAGAGTAGGGGAAGAGAGAGAGAGTGAAAAGAAGAAAGAGAGGTAAGGAGAGAGAGAGAGGGAGCGGGAGAAAGATGCTCTGGCTGTGCCACAGGTTTGCTCTGTGAAATGCATCTGGCTTTGAATCTGGGTCCATCTGACCCTAGAGTCCCTTCTACCATGTCTCTCCTTTAAGTGGTAATCCATTAGTATTTTGTTAAATTCTTCAGAGTGAAAGTCGTACACAATTTCTGATTTTTAAATCAACTCTTTATCTGACTATAGTCTCAAAACCATACTAGCTTTGAGGAGTAAATTGGTTAGTTTCTACCTACCAGTTTCTATTTGTAATTGACATTTTAAAAGAATTACCCACTCACACTGAATACTTTCCCCTATCCTTACCCCCAAGTTATCATTCTATTTCCTCATCAGTTATTGGTGTATTCAGGCTATTTCTTTTATGTCCATTTTTGAATTTTACTTTTTCCTTAAAAAATCATCCATTTTATTCAGATTTTCAGAATTCCTGGCATACAACTGGAGAGCACAGTAAGATCATTCCCTACTTCCTGGCTAAATTTACCCATGTTAGCTTTATCTAATAAGCTTCATAGCTTATTAAATAATGCTACTGTTAGCCTGCTGATAATTTACTTACATTCATTTTTATATATACTGTTCTCTTCTCCTATTTCTTTTGGGTTGTCCTTTTGCTCCTCTGGTGAATTTTTATATTGTTTACTTAGTATGCTGATTTTCCCATTTTTGTTTTTTGTTTTTATTAATAATAAATGCACTTAAGGCTGTGAATTTTCTTAGTTCAGCTCTGAGCCCTTCCCAGGGAATTTAATATGTAGTTCTCATTTTCATTGTTTTCTTAATAGAGTGCTTTTGTGTACTTTATCTTCCTGACGTACTTGTTAATTAGCAGAGTATTTCAAAATTTCTAAGTAGTCAGAGAGCTTTGATTTATATCTTTGTTCCTAATTTTGTTTATTTTGTTTGGTAAGTGTATTGGTTCATTTTTGCGTCACTATAAATATCTGAGACTGGGTAATTTATAAAGAAAAGAGGTTTAATTGGCTGCAGCCTGTAAAAGCACGGCTCCAGCATCTGTTTCTGGTGAGGGCCTCCGTAGGCTTACAATCAGGGCTGAAGTCAAAGCAGGAGCAAGCAATGTCATACGGTAAGAGAGGGAATGAGAGGCAGAGGGAAGAGGTGCCACACTCTTCAAACAACCAGATCTCCAGTGAACTACCAGAGCAAGAGCTCACTCATTACCAAGGAGAGGGAACTAAGCTACTCATAAGGGATCTCCCCCCATGATCCAGTCACCTCCCATCAGGCCCTACCTCCAACACAAACATCTAAACCGTATCAGTAAGAAAGTATGTTATATATAATTTCTGCTTTTTTGTACTTACTGAGTTTGTTTTTTAATAACCTAGCTTATATTGACTTTCAAAAGCCTGTTTTCTTATTCCGCCTCACATGCCAAGCTATGCGTTACCTAGTGACACACAAGCATCATTACCATGACAGCCCCCTCTGGGCCCTGTTGTTTGCCTAATTCCATTTACCCCATATTTACTGTGATTACTGTCATACTATAATTTTTCTGCCATATTATTTTATATTTTCTGATTGTACATTCTCATATTTCTTTTTTTTTTTTTTT
>NW_016107354.1:4010982-4014049 GCF_001604975.1 Cebus imitator
TTTTACAACTTCTTTTCTTTCCATTGCCTAAATTATTTTCTTCTGCTGGATTAAAAGTGATTTGATTCTCTTTGTAGCAATTGTGAATGGCAGTTGGTTCTTGATTTGGCTCTCTTTAAGTCTGTTATTGGTGTATAGAAATGCTTGTGATTTCTGCACATTGATTTTGTATCCTGAGACTTTGCTGAAGTTGCTTATCAGTTTCAGGAGATTTTGGGCTGAGACGATGGGGTCTTCTAAATGTACAATCATGTTGTCTGAAAAGAGAGACAGTTTGACTTCCTCCTTTCCTAATTAAATACCCTTAATTTCTTTTTCTTGCCTCTTTGCTTTGGCTAGAACTTCCAGTACTATATTGAATAGGAGTGGTGAGAGAGGACATCCTTGCCTAGTGCCAGATTTCAAAGGGAGTGCTTCCAGTTTTTACCCATTCAGTATGATATTGGCTGTGGGTTTGTTGTAAATAGCTTTTATTATTTTGAGATACATTCCATCCATACCTAGCTTATTGAGAGTTTTTAGCATAAAGGGCTGTTGAATTTTGTTGAAGGCCTTCTCTGCATCTATGGAGATAATCACGTGGTCTTTGTCATTGGTTCTGTTTATGTAGTGGGTTACATTTATGGACTTGTGTATGTTGAACCAGCCTTGCATCCCCAGGATGAAGCCTACTTGATCATGATGGATAAGCTTTTTGATGTGCTGTTGCAATCAGTTTGCCAGTATTTTGCTGAGGATTTTTGCATCTATGTTCATCATGGATATTGGCCCAAAGTTTTCTTTTTTTGTTGAGTCTCTGCTGGGTTTTGGTATAAGGATGATGTTGGTCTCATAAAATGATTTGGGAAGAATTCCCTCTTTTTGTATTGTTTGGAATAGTTTCAGAAGGAGTGGTACCAGCTCCTCTTTGTACATCTGGTAGAATTCTGCTGTGAACCTATCTGGACCTGAGCTTTTTTTTGGTTAGTAGGCTATTAATTGCTGCCTTAACTTCAGCCCTTGTTATTGGTCTATTCAGGGTTTCAACTTCCTGCTTTAGGCTTGGGAGGAGACAAGTGTCCAGGAATTTATCCATTTCTTCCAGGTTTACTGGTTTATGTGCATAGAGTTGTTTGTAGTAATCTCTGATGGTATTTTGTATTTCTGTGGGATCAATGGTGATATCCCCTTTGTCGTTTTTTATTGCATCGATTTGATTCTTTTTTATTAATCTGGCTAGCAGTCTGTCTATTTTGTTGATCTTTTCAAAAAACAAGCTCCTGGATTTATTGATTTTTTGAAGGGTTTTTTTGTGTCTCTATCTCCTTCAGTTCTGCTCTGATCTTAGTTATTTCTTGTCTTCTGCTAGCTTTNTTTTTTTTTTAATCTTGCTCCTCTAGCTCTTTCAATTTTGATGATAGGGTGTCGATTTTTGATCTTTCCTTGCTTCTCATGTGGGCATTTATTGTTATAAATTTTCCTCTAGACACTACTTTAAATGTGTCCCAGAGATTCTAGTACGTTGTGTCTTCATTCTCTTTGGTTTCGAAGAACATCTTTATTTCTGCCTTCATTTCATTGTTTATCCAGTCAACATTCAAGAGCCAGTTGTTCAGTTTCCATGAAGTTGTGTGGTTCTGAGTTAGTTTCTTAATCCTGAGTTCTAATTTGATTGCACTGTTGTCTGAGAGACTATTTGTTATGATTTCCACTCTTTTGCATTTGCTGAGGAGTTATTTACTTCCAATTAAGTGGTCAATTTTAGAGTAGCTGTGATGTGGTGCTAAGAAAAATTTATGTTCTGTGGATTTGGGATGGAGAGTTCTGTAGATGTCTATTAGGTTTGCTTGGTCCAGATCTGAGTTCAAGTCCTGGATATCCTTGTTAATTTCTGTCTTGTTGATCTGTCTAAAATTGACAGTGGAGTGTTAGTCTCCCACTATTATTGTGTGGGAGTCTAAGTCTATTTGTAGGTCATTAAGAACTTGCTTTATGTATCTGGGTGCTCCTGTATTGGGTGCGTATATATATTTAGGATCATTAGTTCTCCTTGTTGCATTGATGCTTTTACCATTATGTAATGCCCTTCTTTATCTCTTTTGATCTTTGTTGGTTTAAAGTCCATTTTATCAGAGACTAGGATTGCAACTCCTGCTTTTTTGTGCTCTCCATTTACTGGATAAATCTTCCTCCATCCCTTTATTTTGAGCCTATGTGTGTCCTTGCACGTGAGATGGGTTTCCTGGATACAGCACACCAATGGGTTTTGACTTTTTATCCAATTTGCCAGTGTGTGTCTTTTGATTGGGGCATTAGCCCATTTACATTTAAGGTGAATATTGTTATGTGTGAATTTGATCCTGCCATTTTGATTCTAGCTGATTGTTTTGCCCATTAGTTGATGCAGTTTCTTCATTGTGTTGATGCTCTTTACTATTTGGCTTGTTTTTGGATTGGCTGATACTGGTTGTTCCTTTCTACATTTAGTGCTTCTTTCAGGAGCTCTTATAAGGCAGGGCTGGTGGTCACAAAATGTCTCAGCAGTTGCTTGTCCTTAAAGAATTTTATTTCTCCTTTGCTTAAGAAGCTTAGTTTGGCCGGATATGAAATTCTAGGTTGAAAGTTCTTTTCTTTAAGGATGTTGGATATTGACCCCCACTCTCTTCTGGCTTATAGGGTTTCTGCCAAGAGATCAGCTGTGAGTCTGATGGGCTTCCCTTTGTGGGTAACCCAACCTTTCTCTCTGGCTGCCCTTAGCATTTTTTCCTTCATTTCAACCCTGGTGAATCTGACAATTACGTGCCTTGGGGTTGCTCTTCTTGAGGAATATCTTTGTGGTGTTCTCTGTATTTCCTAGACTTGAATGTTGGCCTGCCATGTTAGGTTGGGGAAGTTTCCCTGGATAATATCCTGAAGAGTGTTTTCCAGCTTGGATTCCTTCTCTCCATCACATTCAGGTACACCTATCAAACATAGATTAGGTCTTTTCACATAATCCCATATTTCTTGGAGGTTTTGTTCATTTCTTTTCACTTTTTTCTCTAATCTTGCCTTCTCATTTTATTTCATTGAGTTGATGTTCAATCTC
>NW_016107354.1:4014104-4039305 GCF_001604975.1 Cebus imitator
TTCAGCTACTGAAACTTGTATATGCTTCGCGAAGTTTTCATGTTGTGTTTTTCAGCTCCATCATGTCATTTATATTCTTCTCTAAGCTGTTTATTCTCGTTAGCATTTTGTCAATCCTTTTTTCAAGGTTCTTAGTTTCTTTGCATTGAGTTAGAACATGTTCTTTTAGCTCAGAGAAGTTTGTTATTACCCGCCTCCTGAAGCCTGTTTCTGTCCATTCATTGGACTCATTCTCCATCCAGCTTTGATGCCATCTCACACCAGTTAGAATGGTGATCATTAAAAAATCTGGGGACAACAGATGCTGGAGAGGATGTGGAGAAATAGGAACACTTTTACACTGTTGGTGGGAGTGTAAACTAGTTCAACCATTGTGGAAGACAGTGTGGCAATTCCTCAAGGACCTAGAAATAGAAATTCCATTTGGCCCAGCAATCCCATTACGGGGTATATATCCAAAGGATTATAAATCATTCTATTATAAAGACACATGAACATGTGTGTTCATAGCAGCACTGTTTACAATAGCAAAGACCTGGAACTAACCCAAATGCCCATCAACAATAGACTGGACAAGGAAAATGTTGCACATATACACCATGGAATACTATGCAACCATAAAAATCAATGAGTTCATGTCGTTTGTAGGGACATGGATGAATCTGGAAACCATGATTCTCAGCAAACTGACACAAGAACAGAAAATCAAATACCACATGTTCTCACTCATAGGTGGGTGTTAAACAATGAGAACACATGGACACAGGGAGGGGAGCATCACACACTGGGGTCTGTTGAGGGAGGCCAAGGGAGGGACAACAGTGGGGTGTGGAGGTTGGGGAGGGATAACATGGGGAGAAATGCCAGATGTAGGTGACAGGGGGATGGAGGCAGCAAACCACATTGCCATCTGTGTACCTATGCAACAATTGCCATCTATGTACCTATGCAACAATCTTGCATGATCTGCACATGTACCCCAGAACCTAAAGTACAATTAAAAAAAAAAGTAAAAAGAAGCAAGTGCAATTAATTTTAATGTTCTATTTTATTTAAGCCAGTGTATCCAAAGTAGTATCATTTTAACATACAATCAATATAAAAATTTATTATTGAGACATTTTGCATTCTCCTTTTCATGATATGATCCATTGCATTTTTTACACTTACAGCACATCTCAATTCATACTGGCCACATTTCAGTCACACAGTAGCCACACGCAGCTTATGGCAACCATATCATACAGCACAGTTTGTAGCAAATCAAAAATAAAAATTCTGGTTCAAGATCCAGTCTAAGATTATATACTGCCTTTACTGGAATGGTTCTTAGTTCTTCTTGACTTTCATGACACTGATGTCTTTGAAGAATACCAGGCTGTTATTTTGTAGACTCTCCTTCAGTCTGGGGCTGTCTGGTGCTTCCTCATCATTAGATTCAGTTTGTGCATCTTTGGCAGGGATACCACAGCTGTTATGCATATTTGTTTAGCACCTAATTTACATTTTGTTCTTTTTCTCTACTTCTTGTTCTTGCTTCATGTTGCCAACATCCTCCCTATGTCTTTGAGAATATGTATTGTGCTTCTGTTAAATTTTTGGTACATCTGTTTCAATAAGCTGCTTCATTTCAATTTGCATTGTTTCTGTGGTAATATAAATGTTATGTCTGGTAGTGTATGATGGGGAAAGACCAAATCCTAGGTGCTGCCCCTTCTGGTGTGTTTAAGAAAAAGGAAGGAGATGAGGCCCAGGTATCACATCACTGCTATCAACTCTTCTATTTGCTTTCTTCTACTGAGTAACTCCTCCAGTTAAGGATTCATTCTGACACTCTTAGAACAAACCAGGAATAGGAGGAAGTGATCTCCTTAGGTTCTAGTCCCCAGCCCTGAAAGTTTGGAAACAAAAGGGATGAAGAAGTATATACTCAGTGAAGGCTGGGCTTTATTATCCCATTCTTTCCTGAGAGGGCTTTATGTTACTGCCCTGAGATTACTCTGGTTGGGAATAGGAATAGAGCTGGCCTAGTCCTGCAGACATCTGGGTTGCAGGACAGGCAATGACCCTCCCTTGGTCATGTCAAGGAAGTAAATTAAGAGAATTCCAGCAGTCCTTGCAAATCCATCCTCCCACCACTGGGCCAGAGAAAAGTGAAGGATTCTTCATTCCATCTATCCTCTTTTCCCTGGGTTAGGCCACCTTTCAGCTCAGTCTTCCTCCACCTATCTTCACTATCCAGTTCAAGATAGCCTTTGATCTCCTCTTAATTTCAGTGTCTCTGTTAGTTTATTGGATCTGTGCTTCCCTCTGCTTCTGAAGTTTCCCTGGGTTAAATTTAAAGGATGAGGGGTACATGCTAATTCACCATCTTTTAGGAAACAGCAAAAAGATTTCAGGGTTTTTTGTTTGTTATTCAGTCTATTAAATTGATGGCAATACCTACCCTTTCTGCTGTATAATGGTAGGTTAGTTATGTTTTTCAGTCTATTAATTTATCATTTTCTTCTTAATTTATCATATTCTAATAATGGGATAATAATGCTTTATTCTAAAATTGTATACTTATTAATTTCCTATTGATTTTTATAAGTGATTTGTTGCTGTGTTCTTTGGACCTTGTAGACATAATATCATTATGCTCTCATTATTAAGGTTGACTTTTATCATCACAGAATTAACATAGTTAGCTTGCCTTAATAACTTTTACCGTAATTCTACCTTGTCTGAAATCTCACTTGCTTTTTGTTCCCTTTAATTAATATACCTTTTTAGTAACTTTTAAATTTATTTTTTATTATTTTTAGCCTTTTTCTAAGGCTTTTTGAAGATTTCTCATTATTTCAACATTATTCCAGTTGGAAGCATTCTTTTTGTTTTTGTGTTTTATTTTGTTTTGCTTCCCCAAAATTGTTTGAGCTTATACTTATTTTAACGTTAGTCCTTTTAGGATTATGTTCTTCCATTCTACTTTTTACCCTCAATTTTTATAGTTTGTTTTTTTTCCCCCTAAATATTCTTTGGTATTGAATACACAACTAATTTGTTTGGTTTGGGTTTTGCTTATTTTAATTTCCTTTAGCAACTGTCTTCTTTTTAATTTGATTAGTTGTCAATTTAAAATAAACCACAAAGATTTCATTATCAAAATAGTATCTTTGATTCTATGGGAAACTTCTGTTGTTTTTTGTTCTTCTCTACTCTCTTACTGCTTCCATTTCTTCTTTGATTTAATTTATTGCTCAGTTTACATATTTTAATCTACTTTTATTCTAACAATATTCCTAATGCCCAACTCTTATCACAAACAATTCTTTTTATTGTTTTTGTTTGCTTATCTCTTCAATAGATGCATACTAATTCAGGATTTCAGACTATTTTTAACAGCATCATCTTGATCAGATTTCTTTTTGAAGTAACTTTTGAAGTCAGTGCTGGTCCATGAGTGGGTGATCAAATTTCTTAAGACTGAAAATCCATGAACATCTTTGCATTTGGATAAAAACTTTACTATAAAGAGAGAAATTATACAGCTTTTTTACACTGTGGTATGTACATGGTTTTTCATTATAATGAAGTCCTTGTCTACTTATGACTGTATTTTTTACATGAAATATGTAACCTAGCACCTTGCAGGTTACATATTTCATGTAATTAAAATATTTGAGGATGCATGTTGATCTCAGTTATTTTTAATGGATCTTAAATAGGGTTGTATTTGTACCTTCAACTATTTTATTAATTGTTACATTTTTCTTCTAGTGGATCTTTTTCTAATCTTTGATGTTTTATTGTTTGTTTGCTCATTTATTCCATAAATTTATTCAATGCATCTATTTCATGCAAGAGTGTGTTCAGTTCCTTCCTTCTCTTTCTTTAGGAATTCCTCTCTCTCCCAGAGCACTTCTTTCTCCAAATCTTCTTTTGCAGATTTCATATCTTTTTTCATGCTTTGCAGATTTTTTTTAGTTCATTTTCTCTTTCTCTGTTAATTACCTGTAGCATTCAGTTCGACATTTTACCTGTACTACCATTGTTTACTCCTTCCCTGTCCCTTCCTGCTGTAATGAGCTCTTCTGAAATAGATACAGTGTCTTTCTTTCACATTTAAGAAATAGATTACAAATGCTTTCTAAATCCTGTTTTCATGGTTTACTGATTCCATGCTTCCCATCCCCACCTGACTCTGACTCTGCACCCAGGTTCTTTTTTTTTTTTTTTTTTGAGACGGAGTTTCACTCATGTTACCCAGGCTGGAGTGCAATGGCGCGATCTCGGCCAACCGCAACCTTCGCCTCCTAGGTTCAGGCAATTCTCCTGTCTCAGCCTCCTGAGTAGCTGGGGTTACAGGCACGCACCACCATGCCCAGCTAATTTTTTGTATTTTTAGTAGAGACGGGGTTTCACCATGTTGACCAGGATGGTCTTGATCTCTTGACCTTGTGATCCACCCGCCTCGNAATTTTCCTGCCTCAGCCTCCTGGGTAGCTGGGATTACAGGCACGCACCACCATGCCCAGCTAATTATTTGTATTTTTAGTAGAGACGGGGTTTCACCATGTTGACCAGGATGGTCTTCATCTCTTGACCTCGTGATCCACCCGCCTCGGCCTCCCAAAGTGCTGGGATTACAGGCTTGAGCCACCGCGCCCGGCCCCAGGTTCTTAATGCATCTTTCTTCTGTCATACTGACAAACATTTTCAATGGTTCAAGTCATTTATTCCCCTTTACTTATTCTTCCTTGAGTTTTTCATGATAATATGGCTGTTAGCTCTGAAACCTTTGCTTCAGACTGTTTTACTGGCATTTAAATAGGCCTTGAAATTGGAAGGTTCACAGGCGCTCACTCTGACTTCCTTCTGGAGATCCAAAAACTATTTCTTGAGCATATCATGTCCTAAATAAGACACACCTGTAGTGGATTAACCATTCAGAATTATATATGACATCAGATATTACTTTCCTTATATCTATCAAGGTAAAGCCCCATTACCACTGAGAGGAGTAAGTTAATTTATTGATAAATTTGCTTGTCATTTACACCCGCTGGTTGGCAGTTTAAAGAGCACATGCTTTCAGCATCTCATTTATGTAGCTTAAATAGTCACCTGTTTTGAACTGATTTGAGAGGAAGGAAAGACTGGATTCATCGGCAAGTCATGGATCAATTATTATATAAGTTCTAATGCTACCACTCTCCTAGCAAAATGGATGTGATTAACATTTAAGCATGATGCCTACCTATGCATTTTTCGTTTACTGTTTCCTTCAAACCTATTTGCCAGTTCTTGTGTTGTGATTCCAAGAAATGCATACTTTAATAATAAAGACTTAATTTTCCCTTTGCATGAAAACATTCTAAACACCAAGAAGCCTTATGAAATTGAAGGCAAGGGAATATGAAAGTCCATTAAACAACAGCATTATGTATGGTCACCCAGGAATTTGCACACAAAATTCTGCTAAAGCTAATGGCATTTATGTTCTTCAAGTTTTCCAAACAACGAGTTGAAAAATGTACCCTCAAGAATTGTTTATACCAAGAAGGGCCAACTATTTATAATCACAAGTGGAGTTTCTGCAAAGGTCTCTGCCAGACACTACAGTTGTGGCATACATCCCTCCCAGTTTGCAGAAACTCTACTGTTTGAGGTTGAAAGTGAAACATGAGTCCAAAGAAATGTGTGCAGCTTTTTCCTAGAATAAGTTAAATTCAGAGTGAAAGAACACAGAAGAGGACAAAGGGTATAGGAAATCACAGCATAGGCAGCCCTGCCTTATTTTTAGTGAAAAGGATTAGTACTGGGAACCCTGCAGTAAAGCTGATCGCCTGTGATCAGAGAGTAGTGTACTTGTAATCCCTTTACTATACCACTAAGTTGATTGATTAAATTAAAAGTTATGAGTCAAATACCCTCAGAGCATCTTGGAAACTTCTTTACTCTCTGCATATTCACATGGTCCTAATGACCTTCCACTGGAAGGAAAAAGTGTGTGCTACCTGCAGGGGATACATGAAGAAAGGCTTAGGAGGAGGCGAAACTTTTTCATAACCACCAGCAAGAGTTTAATTAAACTCTAACATTATAAGCTTGCCTCAATTTAAGAGTGAAATGTACCAGGTTTTTCCTGCACATGGAGCCTCACAGGGTCCTGCAGCTCAAGTAGAAAGAACAATGAAAAGCAGAAGGCTTTCTTTTTACATCTGGCTCCTTGAAATGGGGCTAAGAGGCTTTCTGGAGGGTTTTGCTGGCTGGGACAGTTAGTGTTTACAGATGTGAGTGGCTTTCAGTCATTGCATGTAAATTACATTTGCTTTGTTGCACACACCCTGGGAAAACCAAGAGGAAGAAGAGAAATAATGTTCCTTTATCCGCCCACACACATTGACATTCAAGGCACAGTCTTTTCAGGTTTATTGGGTCCCTAAGCAACCTTTGAAGAGATCTGTACATCTGTCCGGCTGTCCCTACTCCAGCAGACATGGATTCCTTTGCTTTGCTTTTCAAGTCTCTGGTTCCATCTTTGGTCCATTGACTGAATTTTTTGGTAAACATTTCTTGCATTCAGACCTGAGTGGCCACCCAGCTCCTGGGCTAATTCTGCTTCTCTCTTAAAATTTGATCTGTATTCTGAAGGCGAGTTCATCAGAAAAAATAAATGTGGAAGCTAAAATCCTAAGAAGTAAACTAAAATAGGAAGGTGGGAGAGAGAAAATTCTTGCTGAAATACTGGATCCCAAAACCAGATCAGAACAATGTGAGAGTTGAAAGGGAGCCTTTCTAAAGTGAGGGAAACTGTCATCTAGGTTTCTTTTGCATCCTGCCCCTCCCCAGGAGAGAGTAGTCAATGGTCAGCATTCCTCTGAGAGACAATACATATTGTACATAGTCTGAACAATAATGGACGATCATGAGAATCAGATCATCTAGGAGTGTTGAATCTGATACTTACTAGAGGGCCTTATAGAAGTTACTTAACCTCTGTGTGCCTCAGTTTTCTCATCTGTGAAGCAGAGATAATCAAAGCACCTATCTCTTGAAGCAATTTTAAAGATGACCTACGTTCAAAACTAATCTCCACCATTTACTACTAGCTGTAGCACCTTGCAAAAGACACTGACTAACTTCTCTGACCTCCAGTCTCCTCTCAGTAAAATCAGAGTCTACATCATTGTATTGTTGTAGAGTTGGATGAGTTAATATTCTTAGAATAGGCTTGGAATATGATGAAAGCTCACACAGTGTTAGTCATTATTATTTTAAAATGAGGCAATGTATAAATGGTTCTTAGTTCAGAACAAGTCCAACAGCAAGAATTGTGTTAGCTATGAGTGTAATGTGCTTATTTCTAGTTTTGTCCTGCTATCCACCCAAATTCTCAACCTTTAGATAAGGATTTAGCTCTGATCTTATGCTGATATCTTGGATAAGTCTTCTCATCTGATTGATTTCCATCACCTGGTGAGAATTTGCTGAGATTCCAACCTGACTACTGAATTTCTTCCCATCCAAGTGGACAGAGGGCCAAGTTCCAGGTATATTTTATCATCCCTGACTTCACAAATATCACTGAAAGTAAAGGGCCCCAAGTTTACAATTGACAGACACTTTATAAAAGATCTTATACAATAAGGCCTAACCAGCAATGAGGAAATCGAGTTTTCATTTGTGATTTTTCCCCCATCAAAAATGAATTTAATAACAAATAAAATATCCATTTTAGCAGTCGACCAGACAAACACATGAAACTAGTCAGCTAATTTTAAGTTAGTATTTGATGGCCTTTTATTTTGTAAATAAGAAGACAGAAGTCAGTGGAGTTTGGAATTTACGTGTTCTGTGATTTCTGTTGGCCAAGGTCAGTTTCACTTGACTTCTCTTCCCCTCTTTCCCCACCCAACCCCCAGAAGCACATAAGCAGTTATTAGTTGGGATCTGCCTCTAAGTATCCTAGAGGCTAAGCAACAAGCAATTAGAGAAAAAGCAAAGCTGAAAGAAGGTAAGGAAACAACCTAATTGTTGAGCTGAGCCCTGGGCAGCTCCTGCTCTCTCTGCCTAACCTGGTCTTAGTTGGTCTTCTTATTTCAGCCTAAATTATCACTTCTTCAAGGAAGCTCCTTCTGATTCACCACATTGGGCTGATTCTAGTTCTTAAAGACTCTTTACAATTCTTTTTACTCTTCTTACTATTTATTGTTCTGTTTATTATTCTGCACTTGAACTCCTGGGCTCAAGCAATCCTCCCGCCTCAGCCTCCTGAGTGGCTGGGACTGCAGGTGCATACCACGATAAATAGAGCATCAAGCTCTATTTATTGTTTAGTACAGCTGCTTCAGGTTTCCCTAGGGTTATGTTCCTCAGGATATTCCATATAATTTAAAGCTTACAGAATTCAAGATTAATCCTGAAAAACGATTAAGACTGCATTTTTAAGCCAGCTATAAAGTGGTACAGCTGTGCACCAATAACATAAGCACAGCTTAAAATTCATTCAGTCACCAGCTTTGAAATTATGATTATTGCAATTTTTAATTTGGGGAAAGAGAATTTGCATTGCTTTACACATTTTGTGCATAGAGTGGCTTTACTAATATTTTTAAATCGTTTTATGTCTTTATTAATATTTTTATGTTTCTATGCCTTATGACATGTCCATATAGGTCCAAGTCAGACTGCTCTATAATTATTTGTTTGATTAAATTAACTGGCTCTCCCCAGTAAAGGATAACTTCCAGGAACTGTAACTATCCTTTGTTCATTTCAGTCCACTGAGTGCCTAGCAAAATGGTACGTGATAGACACTCAAGAAACCTGGAAGAAATTTAAAAGGTTAGGAACTGACACTTTCTGAGAATAAAGAAGGGAGATTTTTTTCTTCTCTGTGGGCAGGGAGCACAGCATCTTTTCTACCTTGAAGGCAGGAAAGAGTTACCTCTTCCTCTGGGCTCCATCAGCATCCTGTCTACTCCTACATCACAGCACAGATCCTAATTGGCAAAATTATTAATCAGTCTCTCTCCCACTGAAATAGTCACGTCAGACAGATTCCTTTCTGACTGAAACTGTTCTGCTGTGAAAGACTAACAACAAAGCAGATGCTCCTTCATGCCAGGCCAGTTCGATCTGTTATCCTACTGGCCATCTAGAGTAGAAGGAAAACTAGAGCCTTCTAACACCTGACATCTCCCAATCCAGGAGAGAAGAAGAGAAAATTCCCAGTTACCAAGAAGTGAATTGTAGCTCCCCTTTTTGAGGCTGTAATGCAATAGCCATCCCATCGCATCATGGGCCCAGAAACCTATAATCCCTTCTTTTATCTCTTCCTTTGTAAGAATTATTGATTAATTGCTGTGCTCCCTGTACTGTGTCAATTGCACATCATTTAAACAATTGCCTGTTGGACTATACATTCTCTACCCCACTCCTGGTATCAAAATCTGTGTCAGTTAGAGTTCTCCAGAGGGACAAAACCAGTATGACATATGTGTATAAAAGGGAGTTTATTGGGGAGAATTGTCTCACACAGTTACAGGATAAAGTCCTGTGATAGGCTGCCTACAAGCTGGGAAAAGAGAGAAACTGGTAGCCTGGCTCAGTTTAAGTCTAAAATGCCTCAAAACCAGGGAATCTGACAGTGCAGCTCTCAGTCTGAGGTCAAAGGCCCAAGAGTCCCTGGAAGGCCACTGGTGCAAGTTGAAGAACCTGAGGTCTGATGTCCAAGAGCAGGAGGAGTGGATGGATCTTCCTCTCCTAGTCCACTGACTCAAATGTCAGTTTACTCTGGCAACACTCTCACAGATATACCCAGACACACATTTTATCAGCTATCTAGGCATTCTTCAATCCAGTCAACTTGACATCTAATATTCACTATCACACCTGCCCTAGGCTATTGTTTCCCTGAGGACAGAGACTGTGTTTTGTTTGTGACTGTGCCACTAGTTCTTAGCCTATGTAAAACAAAATAGACAGCTAGAAGTATCAAATGAATGAGTGATAAAAGAATGGATAGATGAACTGGGCTTCTGGGGTTCACTCCATCCCTTGTAATGATATCAAGGAAATGTCACAAAAGACAAAATCTAAACCCTCTTTAAAATCTATATTAGTTAAATTCATCATGCTTCCTTTAATCTGTAAGAACTGGAAAAAATCTCTCATATTACCCTCAACCCTGGAGCAGCATTTATAATTAATATCTTCAAGATACTACATATATTAGAAACAACGTTGGACAAACTCTCTATATGATGAACACATCCTTTGCCTTACCTTTCATTTCCTGTGTCTTCTCTGCTTTTTCCCTGCATTCTGTGATTTTATGGCAGACTCTCAAGAAAGGCATTAGAGTTGGTTGGGACCATTACGATATCCCCAGCTCCAGCACCATATCTGATATAGAGTTAGTGCTGAATACATGTTACTCAATGAACTTGCTGCAAGAAGTCTTCACTATTAAGAGAATATTTCAATTACTTAAAACAATCATAGACAAGAGGAACATGTATGTACCAACAATCTTAATAAGGTTATTCAGAATTGTACACACAAAACTCTGCTGAAGCTAACAGCATTTATATGCTTAAGTTTTCCAAACAATGTGTTGAAAATATACCCTGAAGAATTGTTTATGCCAAATAAGGCTGACTATTCATGATCATGACTGGAATTGCTGCATGTTTTGTGCCAGCCACTTCATTCCTGCCAAACATCCTCCCAATTTGCAGGGATTCTCGGGTTTCATTTTGAAAATAAAGCAGTAAAATGCTTCTTAAGTCCAACTTACGTGGGTCTTAATTTTCGTTAGCACTTACTTAGGCTCTACTGATTAGAGTAACATCTTAACTCTTTTTTGAAATTCTTGTTTTGATTGACAAAGTGACATGGAATTTTTAAAGTGACAGATTGACAAAGGAGCACAGAAACAAGTCAATAGAATTATGATGCTAGCTTGAGTTCTGAATGCTCAACACTTAAAAAGTGACTCATACCACCTTTTGTGCCAGAGACACCAACAACCTGAAAGGCTGTCCATCAGATATTTCTATTTCCGAAACAGGAAAACAGTTCCTTATTCCAGTGTCTCCGAGCCAAAACTTGTAGAAAAAAAGAAGGAAAAATACAAAAATCTCACATTGACCAAGGTCTTAAACATGGCAACAAGAGATTATATGCTTGGAAAATAACTCGTAACAAATAGGGCTTAATGGCAAAAGCACTCCTGAAAAGTGAGCCTGCTGAAGACCCTTCAGGCTCAGTCCATACCTAGGTTCTAAACCAGTGATTCTCCTTATTTGGGAGAATTGCACAACAGTTAAGCAACCCAGCATTGTACTAATTCTAACAAGGTCATTACATCTAAAGCTTTATTAAGCACATAGACTCTGCAGTCAGAATGAATCCTGCCTCCACCACTTACTACCTGCAAGAGGTTAGGCAAGACATTTAACCCCTCTGTGCCTTTGTTTTCTCATCTATTTAATGGGGATAATAATAATACTAACTTCATAGAACTAATGTGAAGATGAAGTTAATTAATTTATGTAAAGAGCTTAGAAGAGTGCCTAGCATATATTCAGTGTTATATACTTGGTAGCTATTCTCATAACCCTTTTTCATGATCTATTTCTTGCCTTGGACACCAGTTCTCATAACTGGGTCTTAATTTTCATGCATGTGTCAATTCCATAGATAGTTAAGGACCAACTACTATCCAGCCAACTTTGTCCTTTAGGAAGCGGCCTTTTTTTCCCAACAAGACCCATGTAGGAGCCCTCACTTTGCCCTTCCAGGAATGAAGTGCCTTCCTTGCTCCTTCTAATTCTTCCAAGCACTAGAATTCTGCCTTTTATTGCTGCCAGACCTGCCTGATGCCCAATGTCCCTCTCTCTCACCATCTGCTCCTAATCACTGATCTCTCCTAACAGCAGGGGCTTCCTGGTCTGTCTGCTCATCCCAATACCAATCTTTCTGTCTAGTCTTTAAGCTCAGCTGCCTGGTCTGGTCTTGATTCTGACAGCACCCTTGAAATTTGTTCAAGCAATGAATAAATTATTCAAATCCTTTACTTTCCTCCAAGGGAGAACTAGGAAGCCAGACCTTATCAAGCCAAAGGAATTCCTGCTTCCCCCTTGCTGCAACAATTTAATCTCTAAGAAGCTCAAAAAAGCACTAAGGAAATAACCCTCTAATCATAAATGATCCCTCTCCGTCAAGAGAAAACAGACCTCTCCTGCCTGGAATTGCTTAAACAGAACTCTTCCATTTCACCAGAGCTTCAGGGCCAAACCAGCCTCCAGCTACCACATTGGGCTACAGATTTCAGAAACTTGGAAAGGGGAACTTTTCATCCTGACTATTGCCTTTGCAGTGTTCTCAGCTGCCAGCATGTGATGGTGGGCATGGGTCTGAGCCTACTTTTGTGTTCTTAAATAAGGCTGAGAGGCTGTTCTCCTTAGCTTCTTAGCCCTAGATACTCATCAATCAACCAGATTTCTTGAGTGGACCTACTGTGTGTAGGCCTTTGGAAAGCAAATCACCTCCTGTGTACTTTTTAAATTTTTTATTTAAATTTTTCTGGGTACAGAGTAGGTATATATATGTATGGGGTATATGAGATGTTTTGATAAAGACATGCAACGTGAAATAAGCCCATCATGGGGAATGGTGTACCCATCCCCTCAAGCATTTATCCTTTGAGTTACAAACAATACAATTATACTCTTTAAGTTATTAAATATTTTTGAAGGTACAATTATTATTGACCATAGTCACCCTATTATGCTATTAAATAGTAGTTCTTATTCATTCTTTCTAATTTTTTTTCTTTTGAAACAGCTCCATAAAAGTTATCACATTCTTTCTAATTTTTTGCACACACTAACCATGCTCACTTCCCCTCCATCCCCCCTACTACCCTTCCCCTCCATCCCCCCCACTACCCTTCCCAGTCTCTGGTAACTAGCCTTCAACTCTGTACATCTATGAGTTCAATTGTTTTGATTTTTAACCCTTATGTACTTTTAAAAGTATTGGAGGGAAGGTAATATTCAGGGCAAAACAAAGTGCTGATGCTGGCAAAGCAGAAGGGACTTTCCTAAGGTCACAGAGTTCAAAAGGAGCAGATCCAGGATTTAATTACATCACCCTGTGTTCAGATACAGATTGTTTGACACATCTCACTCGGTTCACTGGAGCTTAGCCTGTTCCAGCTTAATCTCGTGCCCTCTGCAAATCATACTCTTGGCTCCACGTCCTTCCAGGTTCCTAAACAGCAGCTTGTTCGTTCTGATCTCCAGGCCTTTGCACAGGCTCCTTCCTGTGCTTGCCACCCTCCATCCAGCCTCTATTTCTTCACCTGGCTGTTTGCTTGTCACCCTTTCATTCTCTTCTTTAACCCCGCTGCCTCAGAAAACCATTTCCAACTGCCCAGTCTGGATTAGCAGCCCTCCTCTTTTTTGCTTTGTGACTATCCTATCACAACACTTTCCATACTGCACTGTAATTGCCTGTCCACAGGTTTAATCCCCTAATATGCTAAGAGACCCTCAAGGGCAGGGCCCTTATCTGGTTTCTCTCTGAATCCCCAGGAACGTATATAGGATTCAGAGCACAACATGTGACAGTGAAGTTTTGTTAAAATAAGGTGGATCAAACTCTCTCTTTATCAGGCTGCCTCCCAGACTAAAAATAACAGCTTTGCAACTCCCGGCTAATGCCTCAAGGCAGGCACTCCTGGCCCAGAGCACCTGACCTCTAATCTGCAAAATGTGTCCTCCCACCTTTGCCTCTTACAGGCTCACTGATCACTGTCATTTCCCTGTTAACCACCCCCATTACAGGATAATCAAACTTTCGGCTTTCATCCAATGCAGCTCAAGCATAGGGTAAGCCAGAGTGAGCCTGGATAGACTAGGCAAGAAAAGTAACTCTGCTTCTGCCATCACTTGGTTAGTTCTTCTTTATTAAAAGGGAACTTTTTATTGAAGCATAACATACGTGCAGAAAAGTGGGCACATTGTAAGTCTATAGCTCAAAGCTTCACATCCTTGTGAACACATTCATGTCACTAGCACAAAAATCTGAAAATGACTAGGACTCCAGAAGCTTCCTTTTTGTCTCTGTCCAGTCACTACTGCCTGCAAAAGGCAACCATCTCAACTTCTATCATAGATTAATTTGGCCTGTTTTAAAACTTTTTATAAATGGAATTTTATAGTGTGTACTCTTTGGTATCTGGCTTCTTTTGTTCAACTTTATCATTGATGAGATTCATCCATGTGGTTGCATATCATTTTGGTTTGTTCTTTCTCATAGCTGTATAATACTACACTGCATGAATCTACCACTTTTCATTTATTTGTCCTATTATGGATGAACATTTGGGTAGTTTACAGTTTGAGGCTATAATGAACAGTGCTGCTATATGCATTCATATACATCGCTTTTGATAAATATACATGTGCCTTTCTGTTGGTTAGATACTAGATGTGGAATTGCTGGGTTGTAACATAAGTTGCTTAGCTTTAATAAATACTGCTAAACCATCTTCCACACCAAAATAGATCTAATTAATCTACATCATTGCTCATATTTGATACCGTTTATATGGTTTTGTTTTCTTTTCTTTTCTTTTTCCACTTTAAATACTGGCTATAGTAGTGATATCATGTTGGGATTTTGATTTGGACTTCTTTGAATTTTGCCTAGTATGTTGTCATTGACCATTTGGATAAACTGAAGTATTTGTTCAGATGTTTTGATCATTTTTTTCTTTTTCTATCCTCTGCCTTTTATTGACTTGTAGGAATTCTTTATATAGTCTAGATACGAGTCCTTTGTCAATTATATGCATTGCCAACATCTTCTCCCATTCTATGGCTTGCCTTTTTATTTTTCTAATCTTTTGATAAATAAAAGATTTCATTTAAATGTGGTCCACATTATTTTTTTTCTTCATGATTAGTGCTTTTTGTGCCCCATTTAATAAATTTTTGCCTACCTCAAAGTTGTGAAGATGTTCTCTTGTATTTCCTTCTAAAAGCATAGTTTTTACCTTTCATATCTAGATATTGAACTGATCTGTAATTGAATTTGTATATGGTGTGAGGTGGGAGTCAATAGTCTTTCTGAATTTTTTTCCACAGGACTATTGGTTGAAATGCCCATCTTTTTCCCACTTCATTACAGCATTACCTTTGTCATACATCAAGTGATCATATATCTATGGGTCTATTTCAGGACTCTATTCTGTTTTTCTCTTCTATTGCTATATTTGTCTGCCTTGCCAAAAATACACCATCTTTATTATGATTCTTTTATTAAAAGCTTTGATACCTGGGAATGTTCTCCCATTTTTTTCTTCTTTAAGATTATTTGGCTATTCTTGGTCCTTTGCATTTCTGCATAAATGTTAGAATCATGATCAATTTTTATTTTTTAAAAAATCTCCTGTTATTCTTACTGAGACTGTTTTGAACTCATAGAAAAATGTGGGGAGATATGACAACTTTACATTATTAAATCTTTCAGTCAATGACTATGTCATTCAGTTTATTTAGTTTTACTCTAAGTTCTCTCAATAATGTTTTATAGCTTTCTGTGGAGAAGAGGTCTTGTTCACTTTTTCATGAGATTTATTCCTGGGTATTATATGTTTTATGCTATAGTGAATAATCTTTAAAAATTTCATTTTCCAATTTGTCATTGGTATATAGGAATGAAATTGACTTTTGTATTTTGAGTTAATTTCCAGAGACATTGCTAAATTCACTTATTGTTTCTATTACTTTGTGTATAGATTATTTTGGAATTTACATACACAATAAGTTATGCCAATAATTTCTTTCTAATTTTTATAGCTTCTCTTTTTCCTTTTTGCCTTATTACACTGGCTATTGCCTCTAGTATGATGTTAAATGGTGGGCATTCTTGCCTTGTTCACAATCTTATGGGGAAAGCTTTTAATATCCATCATTAAATAGGATTATTGCTATGGCTTTTTTGTAAATATTTTTATCACATTAAGAAAGTTTCCTTCTATTATTAGTTTGCTAAAATGTTTTCTTTTGAATGTATATCAAATATAATCAGATACTTTTTCCGTGGTCTATGAACATATTCATGTAATTTTTTCTGTTAATGTGATGAATCGTACTGATTAAATTTTGAGTGTTAGACCACCCTTGTATTCCTGGAATAAACCATACATGGTTATTATATAGAATACTTTTTCTAATTAACTGGATATAGAGTTTGCTAATATTTTGTTTGGTGTTTCTGTATCTATTGTCATGAAAGAGATTGGGCTTCCATCTTCACTTTTACCTTCACTTTTGAGATGAATTTTTTTCTACCTGGACTGACCTCTCTTTCGTCCTATATATAGACTTAGTTAAATAGATTTTGCTTCTATTATTAGCTTAACAAACTTCCCCCAGATCCTCTAGTTTATCTCTTATTGACAGAACAAAAAATTTCCCAAAGACAAACTAGTCATGAGTCAAGCCATGGTTCAACCACTCCCTGACAAGTGTGTCCACTGTCACATTACAGATCCTCTCTGAGCCTGTTTCCTCATCAATGAAATGACATTGAGAAGGAAGTTAGACAATGCATAATAAAGCATCTGGTACAGGCAGGTGCTCAGTAATTCCTATTTCTCACTATCTCTTCTCTTCCGCTTAAAAACTTTACAAATGCATGAGTATTGGCTTACTTATTTACAGGGCTTAGCTGTCGGAGTTAAAATTCAAATCTGAAAAATGAACTAATGGTGATGGAAGATGTCCATTCTTTTTGTTATACTCTAAAAAACAAAGCAAAGTTGTTAAGTGCTCCTGCTAAACTTTTTTAAATACAAGCTCCTAGATTTTTAAAATTAGATAAACTAGGATTTATCATCCATAGTGCTACAGTTCCTTCCCTGGGGCTTCAAACTCAAGTGTTAATGGAGTATTAAACATTTAGAAGTTGTCCAGGTATATAGCCTCTCTCCCATATTTAACAGTGTTTATGTGGAAAAATTAGCTTGGAAGGACACCTTTAAATAATGTTCTTCTAGATATATAATTGCAGCGTTACTTGTTAGTGCATAATAAACTGTCAACCAGACTTTATTGTAGCAATGGGAATGAGAGTTTGGGGGTGCGCTGAAATTATGTTCTTTGTGTTATGAGATAAGAATCAGCTGATTGGCTAGGCTTTATTTATAGATATCCAAATAAATCAACAGTCAGAAGTTCAGAAAGATTGGGATGGGAAGGCTGAGTCTGAAGAAGGCTAAAGTCTATGAACACCAAGAGTCAGTACCCCTAATGCTATCAGGGACACTGGATAGGTAACATTTTACTTCTCCCTACTATCTCACTATTCTGGTGACAGGCCTGGGTGATATCAGAATGACCTAACTAAATTTGAACTTGGCTCAAGCTGTGGATCCCAGTGGAATAGAAAGGGCAAGGCCTTAAGTTTGGCAGATCAATGCCAAATCTCAGCCCTGCCACCTACTTGCAACTCAGTTCCCTCATTCACAACAAGGGGATGGTAAATGACCTACCTAGCAAGACCACTGTGAGAATGGAAGGATATTAGCTGACACCTGTGAAGGATGTGATGCAGGGAACATGCTCAATAATAAATGGTAGTGATTGTGATGATGATGATATTGATGATGATAAGACAGTGACAATGAAGACAACATCCCTAGCTTTGGATAGAGGGGTGGGGGAGGATTACCTATATTCTGCTTATGGAAACAGGAGCATCCCTAACTGCCTCTTTTCTAATCCCTGCAATTATTTTATGGATCTCTAGATTTTAGATCTTATTTGGATGAGCCATGTCTCAATTTGGGTTCTCCTGAAAGGAGAATCTGAGGTAAGGACTGCAGGTACTTTATGTAGAAGGTGATAGAGGAAGCAGAAGTGAAGGAATAGGGAGAGAGTGACAAGGGAGGAGGAAGGGTCCAGCAAAGAGTGCATTATTCAGGTCACTGGCATCAGTGTACCTCTGAGAGATATACAAAATGTGTCCAGAATTGTCTACTTTCCAGAATTTTCTACTGGCACCCACCCTCTATAGACCAAGGGTTGCCTGCAGGAGCGTGAACTTCCTCACACTCCCAGGCACTTGATGGCTGGCCAAGTGGACTCTCAAAACTTCAGAGAAGGCCATGGATCAATAAATAGGAAGAGGCCCTTGAGGTGGACACTCCCTGACAGTATGAGCAAGTGGTCACCCCTGCCTGCCATAGTTGCAGCTAAAATCAGAGATGGATGGAGGGTCTGTGATGCAGAGCACAAATGTAGCTGCTGCAGGCCAAATCTTAATTCAAGTGCAGCCTCTACAAGCAGACTGCAAGCTATCTACTTGCCACATGTGATCCACAATTGTGAGAGACCATAGTCATCAGTAGAGTCTTGCCTTTCCCATCCCCTTGTACCAGAAAGGGCTACCTGCACAGTTGGTTCTTATATTTAGCAGTACACAAACATATGCCAAATTCTAGAACTGTACTGTCCAGTAGGGTAGCCACTAGATACATTTAAATTGATTAAATTTAAATTAGTTGATTGAAATTAAATTTAAAATTTATCTCCTCAGTCACGCTGACCACATTTTAAGTGCTCAGTAGCCACATATGACAAGTGGCTACCATAATAGACAGTGAAGTATAGAATACTTCCATCTTCATGGAAAGTTCAACTGGACAGTGCCACTCTTGAGTGAGTCAGTTTGGATCCAAATCCTGGCTCTACCATGTACTAGCTGGGTAGCCCTGGGTAAGTCATTTAATCTCTCTGTGCTTTAATTTCCTAATCTGTAAAATGAGCTTATTTCCATTATTAAATAAATAACAATATAGAAGCATACAGTAAAGTCTCACTACATGTTAATTATTATTATTTCCCAGTTCCCAGGGTGATATTTCTGTGAGGCAGGAAGTACTTAAAGAGCCTCCAGCCAGTCTTGCCTTTCCCATCCCCTTGTGCCAGAAAGGGCTACCTGCACAGTTGGTTCTTATATTTAGCAGTACACAAACATATGCCAAATTCTAGAACTGTACTGTCCAGTAGGGTAGCCACTAGATACATTTAAATTGATTAAATTTATATTAGTTGATTGAAATTAAATTTAAAATTTATCTCCTCAGTCACACTGACCACATTTTAAGTGTTCAGTAGCCACTCAGGCCCTGGATCTCTTGAGGCTACTCTCTGGGCTTCTAAATCATCTCTATGCTCGTGACGGCCATACTCATATACCCCCCGGTCTCCAAACAGAGATATTGCTTTACCCTTCACTTCCTTTTCAGCTTCTTGTCAGTTCCCCACCCTAGGTCCAGAGGCTGGAGCTGGAACAGTCACCCCCAGCTAATGTCAGGAGCCCTACTGCCTGCTTCTGGGAACTTCTGTCTGTGTGCCTCACTCATTCTACCATCATTTTCCCACCACTTGCCCACCCTCCCAATGCGCCTCTGCACCCCCAGTGCTGACTATGGCCTGGACTATTACTAAGCTGACCACATCACTTTAAAACACTTACTGTCCTCTAAGACCATGTCCTACCCTAATGAACAGGTCCTGTGCATGTCCTGGTTTGCTACCAATGCCTACTGTTCCTAGAGAAATAAGATATTAATATTCAAAATAACCATTACCGAATGTTTTCTTGTGTGCCAGGAACTGTGCTAAGTGCTATAACATGGATTTCCTTCTGTAACCCCATCACAACCCTGGAAGATAGGTACTATTATTATTTCCATTTCACAGATTAGAAAACTGGATCTTAGAGAACTTATGTAGCTTGTTCAAGATTGCACAGCTAGTATATGGTGAAAACAGGAATGTGATGACATCCTTAAGCCAGTACGAGGTCCTTTTCTTCTTTTAAGAGATTTAAAAAGGGTGGACTGATGCATACAACAACATGGATAAATTTCGAATGCTAAGAAGTCAGACTCAAAAGGCTACATATTGTGGGAGACCACTTATATCCTGGAAAAGTTAAAAAAAAAACAAAAAAAAAAAAAAAAAAAGCTTGCCAAAGGCTGGGAGTGGTGGTGGGGTTGTTACATGGGAGTGTAGGAGGGTAATATAACTATTCATTATCTTGATTATAGTAGTGACTATATAGTTGCCTGCATTTGTCAAAACTTGCTAGATTTTACATTAAAAGGGGTGAATATTACTGCATCTAAAGTATGCTTTTATTTTAAAATAAGAAGGTAGAGAGTGATTTTTCTCTGATTGCCCCCAACAATTGTTCAAATGTGGGAATAGAGGGGAACAAAAGTCAGTTTTAAAGACTTGGTGGAGAAAATAAGCTCAGGTTCAGATTGCAAGGGAAATAATCGAAGGAGAGGAAATGGAAACAGTGGGTTCAGACTGATCTTCCTGAATAGCCCGGAGGTGCAGGCAAGTCAAAAGATGTGCTTTTGTGAGAACAACATATTGATGGAAGATTCTTGTTCACCCAGGATGAGAAAACTTGAACCTCTTTACTTAAAGGGAGAAGCTCTTCAGTGAAGAAGAGATTAAAGGTGCACCTTATCCACATATTTACCATTTCCAGCACTCTTTATTCCTTCATGTAGATCTGTGTTTCCATCTGTTTTCATTTCCCTTCAGCCTGAAGAATTTCCTTTAATATTTCATATACTACAGATATGCTAACAATAAATTCACTCAACTTTCATTTATGTAAAAATGGTTTCTTTTTACCCTCATTTTTGAAGGATATCTTTGCAAGACTCAGAATTCTAGGCTGACAATTTTTATTTTTTACAAAGATTTAAAGTTGTCATTTCATTGTCTTCTAGTTTGCCTTGTTTTTGAAGCAAGTAGTCATCCTTATCTTTGTTTCCCTTGTTGTGTCTTTTATTGCTTCTGGTTGCTTTGAAGATTTTCTCTTTTTCTCCACTTATCAGATTATGATGTGCTTAGGTGTCATTCTCTTTGTTTTTATTCTGTTTGGGGTTTGTTGAGCTTTTTGGATCTATGGGTTGGTATTTTTCTTCAAATCTGGGAGAATTTCAGGCATTGTTTCTTCAAATATTTTTCTAACCAATCTCTCTATTCTCTCCTTCTGAAACAACCATTTGTTTTCATTCTACAGTCATTGGTACTTTTTTTTTTCCAGCACTTTTTTCTCTGTGCTTCATTTTGAATTTTTTTTATCACCCTATCTTTTAGTTCACTGATCTATTCCTTTGCTGTGTTCAAGCACAGATATATTTTTCAGTTCTGAAATTTCCATTGGGGCTTTTTAAAATAGTTTTCATTTCTCTGCCAAAATTCTGTTTACCTATTATGTCCATGTTTTCTTTAAATCCTTGAATATATTGATAATAGCTGTTTTAAAGTTCTTGTATGTTAATCCCACATGTCAATCATCTTAGGAACTCCAGCTGTTGACTGTGGGGCTTTTTCCTGGTTCTCGGTTACATTTCCTGCTTCTACACCTCTCAATTTCTTTTGTGTGTGTGAGACAGGGTCTCGCACTGTCACTCAGGCTGGAATACAGTGGCGATCATAGCTCACTTCAACCTCAAACTCCTGGGCTCAAGTGATCCTTCCACCTCAGGCTCTGGAGTATCTGTGACTACATGCATGCATCACCATGCCCAGCAAAATTTTTTAAACAATTTATAGAGAGGCGGTTTTACTGTGTTTCCCAGGCTTATCTCAAACTACTGGGCTCAGGTGATCCTCTCACCTAGGTCTCCCAAAGTGCTGGGATTATGGGAATGAGCCACCATGCCCAGCCATGTCTAGAAATTTTTTATTGCATGATGAACATTGTAAATACTACATTGTTGAGTGTCTGGATTTTTTATATTCCTTTAAAGAGTATGGCAAATGGTTAATTTACTGATGGATCTGCTTGATTCCCTTCCCAGGCCTGTTTTCTAAGCTTTGTTGGGGTAAGTCTAGAGTATTCCTTACTCTAGGACTGATGTAGTTTTACTACTGTATTGTAGCCTCTCTAGGCTTTCAGCTGAATGTAGAGTGTGGCAAATGGTTGATTTACTAATGGATCTGCTTGGTTCCCTTCCCAGACCTGTTTTCTAAGCTTTGTTGAGGTAAGTCTAGAGTAGCCCTTACGCTAGGGCTAACATAGTTTGGCTACTAAATTATAGCCTTTCTAGGCTTTCAGTTGAATGTATAGAGTGTTCAGCAAGGTCTCTAACATGGTTGGGTAGAAGCCCTATTTCTCTAGCATTGTGTGACCTCTAGAATCTCCATTCAGCTCTTAGCTCCCCAGGGGCTGTTCTCTGCCAGGCCTTGTAAAGTGTCACCCTGCACATGTGAAGCTTAGTGTTTGTTCAAATATTTAAGGGGACTTCTATGTGTATTCTGAAGCTCTATCTCTGTGCAGCTTCCTCCTCTCTGGCATTCTAGCCCATAAATCCTCTCTACTTTAATAGCCCCAAGTTCCTACCTCTACCTCTTCGTCTAAGACAGTTTGCCATGCTCTGTTCTATTCCACCTTCCTGTATCACAAACCAGAAAGGTGTCTGTGACAGAAAGCCTGGGCAAATTTGGGCTCATCTCTTGTGTTTCCCTTCTGTTACTGATCATAGTTCTTTGCTGTCTGTTTTCTAACATCTGAAAACTGGTGCTTAATATAATTTGCCCATTTATAGTTATTTATGTCCAGAGGGTTAGTGCTGTGCCCTTTACTTCATCAGCGTCAGAAGCAGAAGTCTAGTGAGTATATACAGATCTGGGAGTTGTCTATAGACAGGACTATCTTATTCTCTTCTCTACTTTGCATTTTCCATAAAGAAAAAATAACATTTCTATTAAGACATTCATATCTCATCATGATCTGCCTGGCTGACTGATCTCATCACTGGTCATCCAATTTTACACACACACACACACACACACACACACACACTACCATGACCTCGTGGTCTTCCACATATGTCTGGCTTTTTCTTATGCCTCTGCTTTTGCATCTATTCTTTTGTCTGCAAAAATAACCTTCCCCCAGTTGCCTACCTACCTTGCTATCTGCTACTTATCCTTCAGAATTTAGCTTAGCTGCCATCTCCTTTAGGATGCCTTCTCTGGAACCATCTGGGTTAAGTGTCGCCTTCTTTGTGCTCTAATATTCTGTGTTTGCCTTTATCAAAGTTTTATCAACCACACTTTATTGTAATTGCCTGTTATGACCTATCCTCCATTCCCTTCACACCCCACCCTCCAGATAGAACATCTCTAAGACAAGGATCAAGTCTGAGTCATTTCAGAGTCTCTCTGGCCTGGCACAGGTTTTGAAACATTTTGTATGAAGGGCAAGAAAGGAAATATTTTAGGATTTGTGGGCCAGACAGCTTCAGCTGTAACTACTCAACTCTGCCATTGTAGCATGAAAGTGACCATAAACAATAGATAGATAATACATAAAATATAAGACTTTATTGAAATGAAAACAGGCAACTGTAGCTTACGAATCCCTGGACTAGCACATAGTATAATCCCAGTAAATGTTCATTGAATGAATTAATAAAATCTTACTATTGGAGGCCTCAGAGGAAGTAGAAAATAATGTAAGCAATTTTATAAGTGCAAGAGTTTTCCTGGGAATGGAAAAGTGGCACTTTCCTTGAGGCCCTAGGAAAGGAAAAAAGAGTGGAGTGAAGAAGGCAGAATAATAGAAAAATGAGGGATTTCTGGCCTAAATGACAGGCTTGCCCATGTATGGCTTTTGTCAGGAGCCTATATTGGGATGAGATCCTGAAAAACAGAATGGTTTGGTCAGAGTGAGTTCCCGAGGCAGCCAAGAACAGAGAATGCCAAAGGACAAGTACAAGCTGTGTCCTGGGCAGCACCCAGACACAAACCCACATACAGCAAGTTCTGCAGCCAAATTCAAAGTGTCAGAAACAAGGCAGGTTCTGGAACTATGCCTAGCATGAAAATAACAAGGGCAAGAGGGGTGTGAGATCCAAAACAACCTGTATGAATAGAACTGGCAGGTCCACAATACTTTTCTGTTGGTCACTGGCCACATTGTACATGGAGGAGTCTGTAGATGGGTTAACCTTAGTCTTTTCAGAAGAGTTAAGTGACAGGGTCATCTACTAAGAGATAAAAGGGGGAGGGGAGCCTAGAACTTAGAGGCTAGAGAAGCTCTGTCATGTATAACTACTATGGCAAATTCCATAAGGGCCCAGCGGGGCCCAAAACAAAGATTTGCTGAAAGCACTGTGGGTGAGGCTGAGGTTAGATAATAGGAGGTTGCAGCAATCTAGTTACTGAGGTTGTAAGACATTCTATAGAGAAGCATTATGAATGGGTATCAAGGAAATGAATAGGTGGCTTTCTGCAGAATTGGGATTGGCAGGAGAATGCAGCCACTGCGAGGAAATCCAGATGGCCACTGAACAACTGTTATATTAACCAAAGTTCTCCTAAGAAATAAAATCAATAGGGTATGTGTATGTGTGTGTGTGTGTGTGTGAAGAGATTTATTATAAGGATGTGGCTTACCTGAGTACAGAGGCTAAGAAGTCCCAAGATATGCAGTTAGCAAGCTGGAGTCCCAGGTGAACCAATGATGTAGTTCCAGTCTGAGTGTGAAGGCCTCGGAGCCAGGATTGTTGATGGTTCAGTTCCAGTCCTAAGACCAGTAGGCTGAAGACCCAGGAAGAGCCAGTGTTTTCATTTGAGTACAAAGGCAGTGGAGGGAAAGCAAGGTTTCAGCTTAAAAGCAGCTGGGCAGAAGGCATTTCGTCTTCCTCCAGGGAGAGTCAGCCTTTATGTTCTATTCAGGTCTTCAACTGACTAGATAGGGCCCACCCACAATAGGGAGGGCAGTCTGTTTTACTCTATCAATTCAAATATTCATCCAGAACACCTTCATAGACACACCCAGTTTGATCAAATGTCTGCCTTCCCCATAGCCCAGTCAGGTTGGCAAAATTAACCATCACACTGCCATGTGCAGAACACCTCAGGGAATCTATCTACCATGAAACCTGTCTCCTTCAACACTAGACGGAATGTCAGACATTGTTCTTCTTTAATTACCACTGGCATTTTAAGCATCATTGTGAACACTGGTAATTTAATACCACCGATGACAGCAGAATGGATATTAGGAAGGAGGTTACTACACATATACTCAAAATATCTCCCTCTAGTGGCGCTTTTTTTTTTTTTTTTTTTTTTTTTTTTTTTTTTTT